>NC_072450.1:31632485-31887048 GCF_027596085.1 Anoplopoma fimbria
TGATCAGTTGGCAGATGATTAATTCCGCATTTCACTGGCCACTTACAACTTCCTCTTCTGTCTCTCAGAAAATAGAAATGAAAGTTTTAGAATGAATGTATTAAAATAATATAACCGCTCTTGAGCACTTCATTAAAAGGCTGTACTTTTTATTTGGAGCTCCAACAGTCACACAAAGCCCTTAAGCAACGATCCATTGTCCTGACATCTCCACAGAATTGTAAAATTGGTGATTAAAAGCATAATGAACACTGTGAGTGTTAGAGAATGACCTCGGGACAAATGAAAAAGAAAGAGAGAGAGAAATAGACTGCCAAAAGGTGGGCGACCTAGTGCGTAAAGATAAGCGGCCTATGACTTAGTCTTCAGTCCGCATCAAGTATCACGCTCAAAGCGTCTGACAGCTAAGTGCCGAGACAGGATGTTAATATCTGGACAGTGTCATAGTAACAAATGTCAGCAGGGTGCTTTCATCTGCGAGCACACTCATTCATAATTTAGTGACATTTTCTTTCAATAATGATGCACAGAAGAAGGAGAATAACTAGAATGTCGGCAGACGTAGTAGACGTAATACAGCGCACCGTGAGATTATTAAAGACAATGATACACTTTATACACTTAAGATGTAACATTTGAAGTACTAGTACAAGAAGTACTACCCTGAGCCTTCCACTTAGCACTTATTGTATTCGTAGTAATTTGCTTCTGCACTATACTTTTGCTCTGGTTTATGCTTTTAGATGCTTGTTTAAGAAAGGAGATGCACTTATGACTTCTGGTGACTAGTAGTTCTCTTGAATACCTATGTTGAATACACTTCCTGTAAGTCGCTTTGGATGAAAGCGTCTGCTAAATGACTGTAATGTAATGTAACATTTGAACATTTTTTTTTTTTTACAATAACAGCCCTGTACGCCTCTGTGTCCAGCCCAGTCACCAGGAAAAAGGTTGGGATTGTATAATTCTGTGGAAGATTTTTTGCATTCAGGCAGAACAAGAGAGGTAGCATGTGGAGCAGCTTTTCTTTCAGTTATGTAGTATAATTACTATTAGTATGAAGAGTGAGACAGTCTACTTAGGGTGGACGTCAGGGTCAAATAAACACTGGACTTTCACCCAGGAGACCGCTGTTTGTGTCCACCAAAGTGAAACCAAAAGTAAAAGTGAGTTATGCTTTGTTACATAACATTATCGTGCTTGTTAGTTGACAGTACTTAAGAATGCTAATGGTGTTGTTATGGTTGTAACTGTGATATTATTTTAACACAAACCATTATCTTTTTTCTAACCTTTAGTAATTTTGTTGCCAAGATCTAACCAGTGTTTTCACAATGTTAACCACGTGGCACTGTTTCTAAAAAAAAGTGATAGGAGGCTGATATGAAACCTTTTTATGAAATGTTTGATTCAGAAACGTCAGCATTCAGCGTATCCGTGGTGTACACAAACGAACACGTCAACATTTTGTCTGGTGACTGGACTACATTCACGTATGGAGCTGCATCGATCAGTTGGTTAATCCATCGGTTATTCAGCTGGTTTATCTTTAAGTCATTTTTCCAACATAAACCAGAATAATTCTCTGGTTCAGGCTTCTGCATTGTGAATATGTACTGCCATTAACGGAATAGCTTTGGGCTTTGGACTGTTTGTTGAACAAAACAAGATATTTGAAGATGCCATCTGCACATAAATCAGAAGAATACTTTTTTTGATATTTCTGGACTTTCATACATGTGATATGTAAAAAGAATCCACTCATTTATATTTAAAAAAAAGCCCTGTCTGTTTTTTTCATCATTTTTGTTACCTCATCTAAATAAAGACCATGCATTTAGAACTTAGTTGATTAATTAAATAGTCGATCATTAGCTATTTTAAGAATGTATTAATCATTTAACCTACTTTTTACTTTAACATTTACTAACGTAATGAAACTAAAACCAACCGGGCTCTGTATCTCCCTCTAACAAACACAGACCTGCTCAACAAACAGGGACCCTGTGAGACGAAAAAAAAGGACAGAGAGAGGCAAAAGATGTCATTACACGTGAAATGTATTTCTCTTTTTATCAAGGGAGGGACATCATGCAACCTCAGGGCTCAATTCCTCCTGGCAACCTCATCACTAAACATGAGGATGCCACCAGAATAGGAGGGGGAAAAAAAAGAAAAAAGAAAAAGTAGAATAAACCAGCCATGTTCTATAGCCTCGGCCAATCTACCAAACCCAGCCTGCTCCCTGCTCGCCATGCAATTACACACAACCTGTTGAGTGTTGTCCCAGGGAATGCGGTCAGCAAGTCGCTGGAGAATTAATGAAATGCCAAGATGGAGGGAGAGAAATTGCCTTTATAACCTATCCTCAAGGTGCCCTTGTGGTATTTCCAAGAATAAGTCACGCAAGAGGAGAACATAGCAGGAATGAAAGAGAAAAGTTGCGCTGCCTTGAACTCATAATCTCCTTTCTTTTTTCTTTTAATACATCTGTTGAAATGAGAGCAATCAATGGGTAGCTTCCTTGCTGCCGAAGACACCCCCATAGTCTCCAGAGGTCACGGGCATGAAGAGATTTAATTGCATGCCTCGGTGTCAACCCCTTTTATTAAAACAACTCATTATAGTCTGAAAGGACCCACTGTTAACCTACACTCTGAAGGCATTTTTCTCGCTCTCAAGTTTTTTCTTTTGGTCCTGTATCGCTCTGGTCAGCCAACACCGAACGGTTAAACTGCATCCACCCTCTTACCTGACGAGGCTCCCCATAGAGTCTGGATCCCTGGCCGTGACCGTCCCTATGACGGTGTTGACGGGGGCGTTTTCGTTCACTTCCAGCAGGTACACGGGTTTGAAGAAAACCGGAGGTTCGTCGGAGTCCTCCACCACGACCTTAACCGTAGCCGTGTCCTTGAAGGGCACACCACTGCTGGGCTCCGATTGGACGTTGGTGGCTTCCACCTTCAGGGTGTAGGCTCTCTTGCTCTCGTAGTCTATAGGCTGCGGGGGAGAACAAAGAGAGGAGAGATGAAGTGTTATACTACTTCCTGACAGGTCTAAATCACACATGTACAATCCAGTGGTGAAAAGTACTTTTATTAAAGTACTTAAGTACAATAACTAGGTTCCTGTAGCGTAGAGGTGTTTTCACATTTTGCTTCTTTATACTTCGACTCAATAATTTGTGCTTGTACATCTAACCATTGATCTGACAGCTATACTTTAAAAAAAATGTTTACATGCAAAATATTCTTCATCAGTAACTACTTTTCTTCTGGAATTGCTACTTTTTTTGTATTTCTTTCATGGCTTTTAAAATTCATTGCTACGTTTCAATAATTTAAACATCATCAGTCATAAAAAGAAAATGTTTTTTTAGATTCATGCCCTCAAAGATGCTGATCTAAGAAGATACCATTGACATTAATGAGAATTGATTATGAGATCGCCTCCAATTTCAAATTGAAGCCACTATGTGTCAGATTTGAAAATGGCCCATCGTTAGCATCCCAAAAGAAACTGTGGCAGACAGCAATGCATTCTGATTCCCTGATTCCCTGAGCTAAGCTTAGTGAGCATGCAGACTGTAAACAAATGTCTCAGTTTTCTACAAAAAGTATTAATCATAATTGTTGATTGGAAGCTGTAATTACATACAGGGGGCTTTAATCTGAAGAGAGGGAGTTTGAGAGTGACTGGGATAACGTCTATTGAAGCACTGAGAATTTATTTGATCATCATTTTGATTTAAATCAAACAGGCGCAATAAATGCAAATATCAGAGTTGCACAACTTAAAAATATTGACCTTTATCGGCCCGAAAGAACACAAATCTCCCTGTTAATGCTGTCAGTGGCAGCAGATTATTAGAGTTTGTATCCTACCTATCACAACCAGCTCACGTTAAATGAGGGAGAACAGGTGCATGTCGTTCTGTGACTGACATATCTATTTAATCACTGTTTTCCAAGCGCTATGCAGTATTTCCTTTACAGATGGCTCATCATTAATATTTAGAGAAAGAGGAGAGTCACAATTTTTAGTCTTTTGGCATCTCCAAGGACACCCCCAGACTGTCACAATTTCATTCACAATCACCTCCGGTCGCTCTCATGCTACGACAATAATGGGATCAAGTCACTTCCACGCTCCATAACCGGGATTTATAGGGAAATCAGAACTGGGCCTTGCCGCTTGAGGGGATGGGAGCTGGCTTGGGGAGCGAGAGGAGGACTAAGAGAGGGAGATGAACAAAACGGTAAATGTGTTCAGTTCAAGAAAGAAGGGGGGGGGCAAGAGGAACTGTCCCTGCGGTCAGACGGCGGATGGGGGCAGGTGGGTGGACTGGTGCCTGGGGGTCCAGCTGTGTGAGACGGTGGCGGTTTGACTTCCACGCTGGCAGTCAGACCAAGCCCCCGAAGCCACTCCAAGCCCCACTCCTCCACGGTCGAAGAAGCTATTCGCAACACTTTCATTATTAACCTCCCCTTCTTCTCCTGCTCGTTCCTGACAACCCCACCCACACCTCCTCCCCCCATCCTTTTTTCTCTCTCTCTGATCCTGCCATCTGTGCTGAGAGAGTACATGGTGTCGCTAGACCTCGAGCCAATGGATAACACTTAAATTCTGTGGTGTAGCGGAGAGTATGAGCCTTCATGAGATTCGTGGCTGGATGGTCAAAATGCTTACATGGAAATTGAGAGATAAAGGAGAATAATTTGTGTTATTATTTGGTTCAAACATCGGTTTAACCGCTTGGTCTCCAGCAGAGGTGAAGCTAACTGGCCCTTTGTGTAATCTCAAATTTGATTTTCATGCAACTGCTGTATGCCAAAGCAACACAGGGCATTGGATAATGGAAATTGAACAAAATATACAAAAAGGTGATCCATTTTGAAAAGATAGAGTTAAATCATCTCAGTGTTGTCATCTTTTCTCAGGCAGCAGAATAAACAATGAAATACTGAATGTGTTGGCAAACAGTTGCATATACATCCAGCAGAACAACATCAGCATCCGTTTGGAATTGTATTGTGGCCACCTAAGGATTGTAAGCCACTCTTCTGTTAGCTCTGTTCAAAAAAAAAAAAAAAATAAAAGATCTGTCCCTCTAGCAGCCGAATGACAGGCTGTTGGCCATAAAACCATAAGCTAAAAAAACAGCAGAGGGGAAATTTAGAATTGAATGCTGTGGGTTTGTCAATACAAGTGACTACTTTCACATCACACACTATCTCCTGTTCTGAAAAGTGAAGCCAAATGCCGAAACGTCTTAAATTTGCACTATGTCTAATATCCAGCAGGGGGGCGAAGGCTCCTGTCAGAAAAGGAAGTCCAATTGTATAGAAGTCTATGGGAAAATGACTCTACTTTTCACTTGATTAATTCCCTCAGTTAACATTGTAAACATGAGTTTATGGTCTCAATCTCTAGTATCAAGATTTCTTCAATACAGCATGATGTTCATTTAGTAAGTTATGGTCCCTTTAGAGTCAAATAGACGGGAGTAGTAGGTAGGGCTTGGCTACCTTGGGATTGGCAGGTTGCTACCACAGCGTTCTCCGGTCTGGCAGTTGTCTGTGTTTTTGTCTTAGAACTTTAACTGTATCATAGTGTTTTCAATTCATGAAAGTTAATTGTAACATTTAAGTGCTTTTGGTTGTACTTAGCTCCGCCTTCTTGAGGCACTTCTTCTGCGTCACAAAGAAACAAGATGGCGACGACCAAAGACCAAGATGGCGATGGTCAAAAAGCTGGACTCAAGGCTTCATAACGGCAGTCCTCAAACCAAGCGGGTGACGTCATGGGGAACTACGTCCGCTTCTTCTATACAGTCTATTATTACACATAATCATTGAATTGATTGTTTATATAACAATATACAGTTTTGAGAGTATTCTTTGAGAGCTGCTTTTTTACATTTATATAATTTAGCAAACTATTCCACATTAAATTCAAGGGGAAATTGACTTCTCCCTTATGAAAATATTTATTCCCACTTGATATCATGTAGAAGCATCTCATTCATTTTGTTTCCAGTGTCCTAACAGAGAGGGGAGAGGGGAGAGGGGGAGTCACACTGTTGCCGGCATATTTAATAACACTAAATACACTTGCATGGGCCAAAAAAAAACAGTTTCTCTGATTAGCTTAGTTAAGTTTGATTAATTATTTTCAACACCAATTACGATATGAAAAAAAGACTGCTCTTTTAAATATTGTATGATATCCTACCCATGGAATCACAACACAACTCGTATTTTGACCCGTTCAAAAAATGAATTCAATAAACGCACCCGCCGCTATGAATGAGTAATCCAGGGAAAGACACTTTGATTTGTATTAGTATGCATAGTGGCGCTGTTTTCTATTAAGAATTTCATGAGCGCAAAAAAGAAGACAGTAGAGCTACATACCAGACATTTTGAAGTCAAGGTTGCACGGCCGGTTTCAAATTCTTACATGTTCCCGGTAACCGACGTGGCTTA
Source organism: Anoplopoma fimbria (assembly GCF_027596085.1). Classification (NCBI taxonomy): domain Eukaryota; kingdom Metazoa; phylum Chordata; class Actinopteri; order Perciformes; family Anoplopomatidae; genus Anoplopoma; species Anoplopoma fimbria. The sequence continues at coordinate 31,638,974 of NC_072450.1, forward strand.
ACTGAATGAGGCTACATTTCTAAACAGGGGGGACAGCAGACTTACACTCAATAAAGACACCTCGTAATTTCTCCCGTGTTAACAACCCCTCACTGCCGCGCCTCAGCATCAAATCAGTGTGTACACACAAGCCATTTGGAGACTTCAAAGTTCAGCGTTGGCTGCAGGGGTGAAAGCTCAGCATCCCCACTAACATCCCTCGACAGGCCTGGGGGCTGGCAGATAAAAAAAGCTTAAAATCCCAAACAGCAGACGAATCTCTCGCCTGCTCCGTGCCTCTCCATCCTGGGTTAGATCAATATGTTTTAACCTTGCCGTGAAGTATCTTTAATAATTTGAGTTCCGTCTATAGACTGGTACATCTGTCGACGGGGAAAGAGTTACACTGAAATCTTTTTTTCTCCTGTGACCCCGGTTGGAGGAAATCACCAGTAAGGACATAGAACAAAAGCTGCTTCTTTGAGCTAATCCCAGTTTGAGACGCTGTGAAAACAGTTAGTGTGGTAATGTCTTGCTACTTTCCCCAACACGTCACCAAAGAGGCAGAGCTGAGAAGACACGGGAGGAGCGAGGGGGGAGGAGCGAGGGGGGCCTCCCTTCGCGGGACATGGAAGTGGAGGTTGGCTAAAAGTCTAACACGTTTGACATTTGTGTTGTTAACAGTTGGGTATTTTATGACTTTGTGTCCAGTTTGTTCTCCGGCGCTGATCTTTTCTTGAGTGGCGGTGGATTGCGGTCCCTGCCGATCGCCTTAGCTTCCTTTACATTCCGCCTCCCACACAGTTCATTGTTCACACTCTGACAAAGTCACACCACATGGCCTTGGGGTAATGTCCTTTTACATCACAACACAATGGCATTCCACATTTTGAGTGATAGCATAGCTTTTCCCTCCACACACAGAACCAAGCATGGCTCAAGACTTAAGAACGCCCATCCATCAATCACATGTGTTTCAATATATGAAAGAAATCCTCTACCGAGCTGGGCACCTATAGACTTAGAATATAGAATGCATAAATATATGAACAGCGTTGGTTTCTTTGATACCACATGTTCAAACCTCCGTTTGATTTCCACAGATGTCCTTGAGATACAGCTGTGTTTTAACTGGCATGCAGGTCACAGTGCTATTTAGACGCCTTGCAGTTTTCAAATGTAAATTACACATACTTCCTTTGGTATTGAGAGAAAATGTATGATTGTGTGCTTGGAATGTCTACAGGCAAACAATGATATCCAGAGTCAAACCTATACGGCTTTATCCTGGAGGAAATATGCATCATTTGTGCTGCACATCTAGAAACTCATGCAATTGTGTCAAACTAAGATCCTCGGATTCGTATTCCATCAGCAGCAAAGCATGTTTTTCGGCCACACTTCAAAATTAGCTGATGAATACAACGTTATTGATGCAATAATCAATAACGTTGTTTTTACCTCAAGGTTAGAGATTCAGGTTTTGTGACATATGTCGCTAGCTTGTTTTCCTCAGGACAAAACACAAGGGGGAATGTCTTGAACAAATTTAATGAGCTTTGTATTTTCTGGTTAATTGCCTTGCCTGTAAGCAAGGCAATTAACCAGCAACTGTTTCACTGACATTGCTTTCGGGGCCAGTGGTAGAAGAGTGCAGCTCTCACATGTGGATGTGTTAGCATCACAAAAAAAAAAGGCAACTTCAGGTGTAGTCCATCTACTCCTAATGGTGATGGTAATGTGGTTGTCAGAGAAAACTGGATTTAACAAATGGTACAACGAGGGCTTAACCAATTTACAATATGTAACAATTTGCCTTCAGCTGAGAAAGCTACAGCTAAACGGGCGAGACTGTAATGTGAAAATTAGATTAACTTATCAGGACCTCTTAGCTTTCACAGATTTACTGTATTTGCTTAGATGTCCATACAGACAGAAAGTCCAGCATGAAAACTCATACTTTACCTCAGGCCAAAGAAACATTTCTATTCTTTTTTTTTTTACGGAGAGTAAAAAATAAGCAAAATGCACACTTTACCCTTCAAGATTATGAACTTGCAGGCACTTGTGTCTTAATATGTAATGTTAAAAAGAGCAAAACTTTTGCACTCCAGTAGGATGACAGGTGTGTAGGAGAATACCTTAGGTAGACAATATAGAACAAAAACTCCCACACACTGTGTTCTTCACTTGAGTATAAATGTATTTTAGTCACGACGTTTCGGTGCGTAGACATTCATCAGGTTATTTTACAAATAATAAGTCAAATAACCTGATGAAGGTCTACGCACCGAAACGTCGTGACTAAAGAAGACAGTGTGCGGGAGTTTTTGTTCTATATTGTCTTAACATGTAATGTTAATTTTTTTTGCAAAGTCTTCCCTCACAAATGAAGGCACAAAGTTTCCCCAGGAGTGGTACAGAAGAAGAAGAGCGCTCAGGCCTTATGTAAGCTCATCAGTTAGAATTAAGAACACACATTTTTATACAGCTTTTGCTTATGTCTTTAAGAAATTAGCTGTAGCAGCAGGGGCTTAACCCTGGAATCTTTGAATTAATCTGGGCTCATGCATCGATAATTATCGCATTATAAATCACTGCTCTATGAATAAATGATGACTATTTTTGTCTTTATTATTATCTTTTTTTTTAAGTAAATGCAATCCACAGCCTCGTCTCAGAAATGATATTCCCATTCCAAGAACCTGCATTGTCAATTACTTTTCAATGGGACGTGTTTCGGGACGTGTTATTATGTTTCTAACAAAGTATGTGTAGAGAGGAGGATGGGGTGGAGGGTTAGGTCACACACGGGACTTTCACCCAGGAGACAGGTGCATGTGTCCCGTTTAAATCCGAAAGTAACATATTTATTTTAACTCAAACCAAAGCTTTGACTTCACCGAACCAAGCAGCTCTTTTTCCTAAACCTCATCATCATCATTGAGAATGCTGTTTTGAACCAGCAAAAGTACCATGAGCAGTCAAAACACTTTAAAATTGATTTAAATGTCGGTAGAAATGTTAATATGAAACATATTAATGTTTCATAGATGTGGAGATACTGTGTATCCAAGGTTTGCAGAAAGATTAGAATGGTACCTGTTGTTAACATTTCAAAGAGGAGTTCATTCAGCTCTATGTTTATTAAGGATGTCGTATTGTGGTGTTGTACTGGACTGCATTATATTCAAATGTGTTAATAATATTCTTCCCCACTCATGTTTGTGAATGGAAACAAACTAGATAACTAAATGCTTCATCCAGTTTTATACAAATATTCTGTCCACTATGTGAGATAAGAGCCGATAAACAAAGGGTATTTGAATTAAAAAAAACTGGGTGACGCCGTTCAGCTTTATTTGTAATGTCCAGGATTCACTTTTTAATTATAATCAGTGTGCACATTATAAAAAATGATGCGCACGTATAACAAGTGCTGCACACTGTAATAATAGGGCGAAGTCGGCAATTTGAGTGAGTGCTTTTTTAACATAGTGCTGCATTAACGTAGCTGTCGCGCGTTGTGTATACTGTGATTGCTTCAGCGTAGCGGCCTAGCTCTGCAACTAGGAACCGACCTCCCAATATCCGTGACGGGGGCTGAGCAAAATGTCTGTATGGGGAGGGGGAGGGGCCTGTCTTCCATTCCCATTGCACTCTGCTCCAGCGATTCCATTTAAAACAAGCTGTTCCCGAGACTGATTTTACTCCCAAAAATACCACACAAGGACGGCCATGTCTCAAACTAACTACATTTCTGGCTAACATTAGCAAGTGTTACTGTTAGCTCACAGCGGCTGTGTTACACAGTCCACGGCCCTGTTGTGTTTGACATAAGAAGTCGACCTAGCAGTCCTCAGTCCATTTCACTGTCTTACCTTCTTCAGTCGAAGGATCCCCTCTTGTGTCTGCGTGTCCGTGGCAATCTCAAACATGCCGTGGTCATCTCCCTCGATGATGCTATACGTTGATTTGGAATTATCGCCGATGTCCCTGTCATTCGCTTTTACCTTGCCGCCCATTTTCCCTATCGGTAGATCTTCTGGGATCACAAACTCATACAAACCTGGGGAGGAACAGACAAAGCTCGATAAAGTTTCGATAAACGCTGAACGAATTAAACAAAATCACGGAAGCATATTACAGCACTGCATCATCATTAGACTTTACGGCAGTAAGATAAAGTTTCTGAGGAGCCTGTTTAATGAAATTTACAAAATAGCATTCATTTTCCCCAATTATGACCAAATAGAAAAATACTCATTTAGAGCAGCAGTCATTTCTTTCTCCTGCTAATTTGATTTGGGTTGTGAGATTACGTACTTTTAGAGAACTTGGGTGGATTGTCGTTGATGTCCGTCAGCGTGACGGTGACAGTGGTGGTCCCGGACAGGCCGCCCATGTGTCCTCCCATGTCCTTAGCCTGAATGACCACCAGGTACTCCTCCCTCATCTCCCGATCCATCCCATGGAGAGCAATTTTTATGGTCGCTGGAGGTGGGAACACACAAATGCAATTATAAATATGACTGATATACTCTGCACATCATTTTAATGATGCTCATGTGAGCATGCACAAGCACGCATGAGAAAAAAAAAAAAAAGCCAGGCACGCTGCGACCTTCACGCCCACCTTCCTCCTCGGTTTGGAGGTTGCATTTCTTTAGACTATGACATTACAAAACCAGGACTCCATATGAGGCAGACGTAAAGAAAAAGTAACAATCCCTGCAGGTTTATTCACAGTCTGTGTTAGCACTGCAAGGTGGTCATGACTGAACCAGTCCCGGCACTGAGAATCAGCTGTTTGTCTTCCAATGTGTTGTTCTGCCGACTGCAGTCATTTGTATTCTGATCGAGTGTGAATTATGCTGTCTGTCTTGTATAATCTTGAATATTGTATGCAGAACGGACCTTATTGACTCTGCCACGGCACTGAATATAAAAAGGGCTCAGTGGCGGCGTATACGGATAATCCACTCAGGAAACAGAGGCCCGCAGGATCATCAAATGAATATAAAACCCCTCATAAAAGCCAGGCTTTGGCATGACACCCTGCCTCGGTCCTGAACTGCCTCAGACAATGAGAATATGCTTAGCTGTGATGAAAAATGTGGGAGGGGGTAAGGATGCTGTCTGTGCCCGCATTTTTTAATTCTTGTGATAGATTTTCTTAGAGGATGTTGCACAAATTCAGGGGCGTTTTTTGCTTTTGGAGGTCACACACAGCACTGATGATCGAAACAAAGGGAGGGTATTTCAAACAAAATATATCTGATATCTTGACTGATTCAAATGTCGGAGGCAGGAAGGAGCACTAACCTTGTATACAAATAGGGATCATTTAAATACAGTAAAGTACATTAGTAGTGTTTCGATGCAATTGTCTACTTTTAAACAAAATCGCAAAAACGAAATGCGGATTAGGCACACTTCCATCTCCTGTACTGGATTACGCAAGGCTGTAATCCATGAAGAAGAACTAGAGTGGCCATCAAACCCATTCATGATGATAAAATGTCTTCAGGAATTTGTTTCAATTGGGCAAGTTTTGTTTGGTTCTTCTATGTCATCTAGTACTGGTCATGTTTCAGGCTGTCCGGAGACAAGAAGAATACAGCAGACAGCAGAAAAAGCTTATTAATCGTGTAGGTAGGCATTTTTAGTAACCCATTTAGTAATTATTTATCTATTGAAAGGCAAAAACCACCTCAAGCGAGCGTAAGCCTTTTAGCGCGTTCTGCTGTTTCCACTTCTGTAATGTGAAATTTCAAAACCTCCACCTCAAGCATTACATGCTGCCATTATCATCATTCCCGTAGCTCCATCAATTGTTAACAGCTTCACGGTAATGACCCGAACGAGCAACTTTCTTGACATAACATGGTGCATTTGATGACCAGGGGTTCAGCAAAGCAATCGAATTGGACCAGTTGCACAACATTGTTGCCATAGACAACGACTCAAAGATGTCTTGATTTTCACCCTTGTTTTTTGTTTATTTGTCTTGTGTTGTTTTATTTGAACTTATTAGACCCCATTGTGTAGAAAAGTATAGTGTTAATCATTTATATATATATATATATAATGTTACATGTTACACACTGTATGTTCCAGGAAAATTAGACCCCTGAGAGGTCTAACTTCCTGTCAGGCCTCTTATAAATGTACTGTTATTACATCTTTAATCTTAAACCACATATGGTTAAAGATAATTAATAAATGTATAGATAAATGACTCAACAACACATTCTTTTTATTCCAAAGAATGACTAAATGAATGTCCTCAAATAGAGGGTTTACTCAAGGACAGTTTTATTACACTGCTACTACTGCTACTACCAAAAATAAAACAATAATCATAATAACCATAATGATATCATTTAGTAGAGATGCAATAGGCAGTGGGGCAAGTGCTCAGTTTCCAATGCAGTAAATCCAGAGAACCTGGAGGATGTATTTACTTTTTTTTAAGCACTGAATCTGAAACCCACGATGCACAGTATAAAATGTATCATCTCGCTTGTCCTTGTAAATGTGCACAGGACGCACACAAAGGCACCTGAAGGGTGAATATAAATTTGTCCTCAGCAGAAGAAATCGGTCACCATTTTAAACAATTACAATTTTTAACCCTTAAATTGCCCTATTTTTTCCTCCCACCTTGTTCTGGTGTTTGCTCTTTGTATGGAAACAGTCGAAGCTATATGGGCGCATGCTTTGTGTGCAACGTTTAAACCCCACACACTGTGTCCTGTCACTGGACTGAGCAGTAAAAACGAGCTTCCACTGGCACCAACGAGGTAGGCCCACCTCTCCTAATAAATGCACCCATAAATAAAAAGACCAACACAAACAAGTCACTCGAGCTCCTCCACCACACACACACACACACACACACACACACACACACACACACACACACACACACACACACACACTTCACTCATCAAGCTAGAAGCAACACTCTCATCTCTGTTGATCATCGTTAATTATTCAAATTAATTCCTAATCACTGAAAAGGGAGGATAGACAAACACTCATTTCCATAGATATTTGCCTCAACTTTTTTTTTCTTTCTTTCTTTCTTTCTTTCTTTCTTTCTTTCTTTCTTCACCGACCATTAACCAAGTGATGAATCGGGGCACGGTGTTTATTTATTTATTGAATGCTTTTCATTTCCAATGTGGCGTTGTAAGTGTCAAACGCATTCTAATGGTTGTTTTCCCCTTACCTTTTATTTTTCATTAACATTCATTAAAACATCTGGCTCACTTGAATGAGCCATCTGCACGTGCTGCGCAATCACACAGAGCATGAATGCTAATCCTTCAAATTGTCCGTTCAGTGCTAGTTTTCCAAAGCCGCGTCCCGGCTGCAGATGCGTTCTGGATTGCGGCGAGGACGAGCCCGATCTCTGCGTGAGTGTTCGCTCTGATTATGCACATAAATTTGGAGAGCCCCTTTTCTTGGAGCTTGTTTATTGTACGCCGTTTCCCCCCAAAAAAATTGTGAGCAGTCGATTTCCATCTCATTTCTTATTAATGTCATTTCACCATTATTTAATCATATTGCTTACAGACACATGTTAAAAAGTCAGCTGGAAAAGCAATTAAAGATCCAATCTGGAAACTGCTTTGAGATAACTTTATGCATGATGACGCTGCTGAGGAGTCTGCCTCGTGAAAGGAAGAAGTCATTATTATCATTATTATTTTGAATTCATCATGCAACGATGTTACAGCATGTGAGTACTGGCCCATTTAGCATTTAGGGCGACCAATCAGCTAATGGAATCATGCAACCCAGTGATGCCTGTATGAATCTTATAATTTAAGGTTTTTTAATAATGTATTTCATGCAACCGAAGATCAGTTGACCTGGCCATTCCAGGAAACGCATAATGGAGGAGCTATTGTATTTGTCTGGATGTGTCCCGCTGATAAAGCCGTACTTTTGTCCTCCCCCGCCTACAACGCGTGGCCTTTACTTCCTGTGAAAGGCTGCACGGGCATCAGTCTTCTTCAGCAGGCCCAAAGGGATTGTATTATCCAGATCGATATGACGTGTGAGTAATATTGCGTGTGTATATAATGCTTTCCATCAGTGATGACAGTAATTGCTGTCTGAGAAGCCTGACGAAGATCTCGGCAAGATCAAAACATTACCACATTAAATTTATTGGGAGCCGTGTTCACATTATGGGGTCTTATTTCTGTTTCACATCAGCTGTGTGGGTGCATTCTTTCCCTGCGTCATTTCCATGTTCCTCCTTTTACTAATAGTACCGGTGATCCACATTTTACCCCCAGACGTACCAGTCATGTTTGGAAACAATAAGTGTGCAGCTGAAGAGGGTGCGTCTGCAGAGAAAGAGGATGCGGGGGCCCCGGGGAGCCTGAGTTAACAGCAGCCTCGCACAGCCGTAATCTACGAGCGCTTCACATAAACAGATGGGCTGCGTTACCTCTGGACCCGTGGTTGCTGTTACACAACTTCTTTCAGCAGTAACCAACATTGTCAGCTCTCTTTTAGCGTGCATTTTCTGTCCCTGAAGGGCTTTCCAGGTGATGCAGACGTATACACGGTGGTGAACAACACACCGGTTAACATAGTTGCCATGTGGTCTTTTTTGTAAATGTTGTATTTTAATCTTTTTAAACTATAATTCCCAATATTGTCCTCTCAGAAAATGTATGCATTTTAGATGAATGCACGGCGACAGAGTGAGGTCACCGCTGGAGGGCCAAGCTGTTGCATCTCCCCCTGCTGGAATCTTTACAACCTGTACAACCTGTTGCACCTCTGGGCGGCTCTCATGTACATTAAAAGCACCCTCCCTCTGTCACATCTGTCTTTCTTTTTTTATTTAGATCCCCGCAGCAAAGAGAGCTCCGCCGCCAAATACCCAGGCAACATTGCAAATGCACCCGCACTGATTTGTAATAGAAATAGAAATATTTCTCATCTATTAATGAATTGCAATAATGTTTTTGTTTAGGCCTTTTCTACTCCCTTACATCCGTGAAACTGCACAAGGACGACCCCGAGAAGCTTCTGCTGCTATACAGCAGAAAGTGCATGTTTATTCATGTGATGTAAATGTCTTGTTGCTGTTTCATCTCATTTTTTAGAGGTCACAGTTTACACAGTAACAGCTACATATCGCTCAATCTCTGTCTTTTTTTTTTTCTAGGTATGATTTGGTATTGTTTTTAAACAATACCACAAACAACGCCACAAAGTTAAACTGCTGCCTGCGCACAAATTAAGTAAGAATGTAAGTCTCTACTTTACACGTAACAACTACGAGGCAAATACAAACAGTTTGCCTGGCTTGAGTTGCTGGAGGTGTATACACACACAAACCTCACATGAGACCTTTCCTTAAACCAATAAATACCTTCATTCATACTTGCTTCCTTGATAGCCATCACCCAGCAGCAGGAACCCTAACCCTAACCTTCTCCACAGCAGAGGTAACTTTGTTAATTAAGATAATTAATTATCCCGTCATGGATTGGTCACAATCGAACGGTAATGACTTTCTGTACTTTCAAAAAAAACCAAAAAAAAAAAACCCCTGTTAGTCCACCGCTTGACCTGAGGTGACTTTGTAAGCTCATTTATCTAAGTCGAAGCAGGTAATGAAAAAGGACAATGTTTAAATACTGAGAGGTTTTGGCCTCGCCGAGAAGAAAGACAGCACTGAAATAATCCTTAGATGTAATCACTGTCTCTCTCTGTTAAGCCTATTTCTTCTCCTTTTTGTCCCGTTGTGGGCGTGCCGTTCATTCATTACATTCTGTAATACATTATGCTCTCCATTGGTTGGAAACAGACAAAGGATGTGCATGCTGTATTAATAGCTCCCATTAAATTTAATGAAGCAACGTTTGGATCGCGCAGAGATCTTCGTCAGGCTTTGTCGGGCAAACAATGAGTAACGGCACAAAGAGCTTTGCCTGTCCCACAGAGGTGTCCTCCTTTTGTCTCTCCTTTTTCTTGAAGTCTTAGCGATCACACTGGACCTCTGTATTATTGCTTGTAGTATTCAGCATGCTATGTATAGTGTTATACCTAAACTGGTTGCAGTAGGTAACTTGATATGGCCATCCCGAACAGGTGACTGATGAATCCAGCTTGCTCCAAAATGATTGTGCTGCTTGGTCTTCTAGAGCAGTGGTTCTCAAATGGGGGTACGTGAAGGCACTCCAGGGGGTACGTGAGATTTTTAAAAAATATATTTAAAATTAGCATCCTTTCAAAAATCCTTTAAAAATAGTTATTTAATAAATATTCAATACAATATAAGTGTAAGTTCATCAACTGAATTCAATGCAACAATCCAATCGTCAGTGTTTAATAAATCAGACACTGATGGCAGAGCGCTGTGTATTACATCTTTTTTTCAACCTAAAATGCTTTGCGCTGGTTAGGGGGTACTTGGCTGAAAAAAATATTTCACAGGGGGGGGTACATCACTGAAAAAAGGTTGAGAACCACTGCTATAGAGGAACAGAATCATTATAATTCTGAAACAGCAACAAGCACACGGCACTGCACTCACCAGAGTTGGGGTCTACGGAGAAATATGGTTGTCCCTCCAGTATGCTGTAGACCAGTTTAGCGCTGTTCCCGTACACCGGATCATCGGCATCTGTTGCTGTTACCCGGGTAACCGGGGTACCTGTGGGGCAGAAAGACAGAGTGAGGAACTATAACTCTATAGGCAATCATCTCTACATCGCTGTGCCAATCAAGTTGAGACTACTCAACCCTCTGTGGGGTTGATTTCTTCAAAAAAAAAAGATATCCAGTCCCATCTGCATCAGACATGCTTCACATTTTACAAAGCAACGCCAATAGTCCTGCTCTGGAATACCAGCAGTGTGTATGAAATCTGAGCATTTCTTTCTATACATTTTTCAATATAGTGTGTAAGGGACAGTATGATATCTATTGGGAAAGAGAGGGTAGCTAAATACTGTGGTTTATTAAAAAATAAAAAAATGTTGGGATTGTACATTTATGTAGTTTTTTCTTTCTTAACGTGGACTCATTTTTAACACTCTGGCAGATCAAGTGTATAATAAAAAAGGCAACGTGCAAAGCAAGTGACATAGCACATTGAGCAACAGTTATTGAAAGTTAATTGGTATAATCACGAGTATGAAGAACTATGAAGTCCAAAAAGAGTGGGGAGGGGCAAACAAATACTTTTACCCAGAGATCCTATTTAATGTCCTGTGAGACACCAAAAGTAAAAGCTTAGTTTTCTATGTCACATTACGTTTTGTGACACTATTATTTTAAAGGAACAATGTGCTCACCCCTTCCTTTACAATCCTGTCGGAGAATTACATTGGCCTTCCGGTAGGGACAGGTATCTTTAGGATTCAAATAATAGAAGCTATTTTTTTTTCAGGACTAAATGATTGCTTTTAAAAACACGTATAGAATTTTTCAAACAAATACATTAATTATCGTTTCTAAAGCAGCAACTGTAACTAAGTGCCTATATAAAGAAAATGATATCTCACTAGAAATAAATCTAAAATGACAATAAAATGAATCATATTCCTGAGTGAAAGAAGAATGAAGAACAAAGACATCAGTCAGTATCAGTCATTCCTCCTGTCCTGCTCTCTGCTGATTGGCTGCCTGCAGGTACCATTGGTAGAAGGAGGTGGGCTGCTTTGTTTCAGCCATCAGAGAAATTTACAAGAACAAATTAAGCTTAACAGTTAGACTACATGAAGACAGCTTCTGTTTAATTTGTTTGTAAAAAAAAAGTATATGAACGTGCGTGCTGTGCTTGTAAATGGTAAATTAACTTGTACTTGTATATGCTTTTTCTAGTCCTACGCCGACATAAAGCACTTTGAAACTATATGTTCACCCATTCACACTCATTCAAACACTAATGGCAGGGGCCACAACACAAGGTGCTACTGTACATCAGAGCTATCTAACTATTCGCACACCACAGATTGCTGGTAAATTAGCAATTTGGGTTGTTAAGTGTCTTGCACATTGACATGGACTAGCGGAGCCTGGGATCCAACCGCCAATCCTCTGATTGAAGGACGACCTGCTCCAACACCGAGGCCACAGTGAGCCACAGTTGTGTAAACATAGAGGCTGTGGATGAGAGACTGCGAACTGAGCCGATTGAATTATAGGTTTCACTTTCGTTTACATGTTCATGCTTGTTAAACAGATGTTACGATAAAACATGAGCTTTTACTTGTTTGGTGTTTTATTGCGCTGACAGTAAGGAGCGTAGTTGTCTTCAACTCAAATGATCTTCACATTGACTTGGTTCACTTCAGTATCTCCAACCCAGCCTCTGTGCTCTGCATGCTGTTGTCGTATCTTTCATGCGACAGTGCTGTTGAAGTGATGAGGAAGGATGCTCCGCGGACACTGTTCTTGCTGGTATAATAAAGTTTATTACAAACAAGCAACACATGTCATGACGGACGCCTAGAGCGCCCGGAGGTCTCGAGTCGAATGTGAGAAATCCTCCCTTTCGGGCTCTCAAACCTCCTTATATAGGGTACATGTTATTCACATTTGGGCTGAAGTCCAGACCATGTATGGGGCCCCGTCAATCTAAACATCTACCCTACAGCCCCTGGTATCCTGCACATCTTCTTCCCATATAAGGACAAAGACACTTGGGGCCTTCGCTGTATTGCGCAAGACCTGAAAATATACCACACTGTCTTAGTTAAAAACAACATGATATTTGAACAAACACATGTGTCCGTTAGCAAACTACATCTGAAAATGTTCCCTTTTCATCCCCTTTTAATTTGAGTACAGTTCTGGCGTCAAAGTGTCATTATTTAGGGCGAATGTGACGTGATTTCAAAAGTAATGTGGTCAAATGGTGTTCTGCCTAGCTAAGCAAACCTGTCAGTAAAGTGTTGGTCAGTCAACTAGCCTCTTGTAACCCTAGCTTCTGCTGGACATGTTAGCTAGTGTGCAAAATAAACTACGAGAGCAATGGATTTGTCACGTGCTTATTGCAGCACTGCAAGGAAAGTGAATCAACTGATGGCCATGTTTTCCGGGAAGTGTAGAGCCTACACACTAAAAGGTTTTATTGTTGTTGAAGGTCATTAGATAAGTAAAAAGAGGTACTTGAGCCCTCTCACTTTAAGCGGTAACGCACAAAGAAAACACTTCTGAAAAGAGTTCCTCCGATTAAAGTACAGCTCCGTTGATGTAATGAATATAAACTGTTGACGAATGTACTCTTAAAATGTTTATCGGGTATCATTATTCCTTTAACACTGGAGCAATTAGCCGTCACCTTCACAGCGACAATACTCAATGTTGCAGAAGTGGTGTCCTTTATCTGACCGGCTCTATGAGCTTTGCAGGAAATGTGCGCAAGGACCTTCATCAATACACCAGCTCTGCCAAACGCTCAAGGCGAATCACAGAAACAGATTAGTGACAAATCAATCCACTATTCACGGCCCCATTAAAAGGTATCAGGGAAAAAAAATGCATTGAAAAACTGAATATAAAGAGACTATTAACGCAATTAAACTCTTTCATTTTAATACACACTGACCTAGCTCCTCATCAGTCTCAGTGTGATTGAGTGTGTGAGGGGGAGAGAGAAAGAAGGAGGAGAGGAAAGAAGCTGACAAGCTGACAGCGAGCAACATGCTGGCAGGAAGCTACAGATGGTATGCTAATTGTTTTCTGTGAGAGATGTTTAAAGGTGCTCTGACAACAAAGGGAGGCGTCCCTCGCCGCAGACGGCACAGGTCCTGCCACGGGCGCCGGCGTCTGTCCGCTGCAGATGAAAAGGCTTGTAGCAAAGACCTTCCGCCGAGTTTTTGGCTCCGACATTGTAATTCGGAGGTTTCAGTGGTAAATTAAAAACATGAAAAAAAACAAAAAAAAACGCCAGATGTGAAACACAATCCCTGCACACCCCGGACATCTGCATGCTCACTGGCTGCTTACCATCTTCTGTTGCCTCTACAAGCTCTGAGACAACCTCCATGTGACCTGTTGACCAATGTGCAGCACAGTGATGACTTGGAATTTTCCAACCAGCTTTGTATCGCTGCATATTGGTAAGTATATTACATTACATTACATTACAGTCATTTAGCAGACGCTTTTATCCAAAGCGACTTACAGTCAGTAGTATATTACATATCATTCACCCATTCACACACTGATGACAGGCTACCATGCAAGGTGCCACCATCAGACTCTAACTAACATTCATGCAACATCCAGTCCACACCGATGGCAAGCCTTCAGGAGCAACTTGGGGTTAAGTGTCTTGCCCAAGGACACATCGACTGCCGAAGCCGGGTATCGAACCACCGACCCTCTGATTGGAGAACTACCTTGCTCTCCACTACGCCACAGCCGCCCCAGTATATGCAAATGAACAATGTTGAAGTTCATCTAAATTTTGCCAGCACCCAAAGGCCCCTCACTCATTTACCAGCTAAAGTTTGCCGGCTCTAGGGCAGTTGGTTCAAACTACAGATTGTACTTCAAACCGCTCCGCAATCAAATCTGACATCCGGGGTCACTGAGGCCGAGTGACCCTGAATACATTGCGGAGGAATTACGACGCATGAAGGAGAAAGAAGCTGCCACAGCCGAGAGTCAAGCCAAACACCACCCGATGAATGTGCACGGATGGAAACTTAAGTGGAGTTGCTGTGCAGATGCAAGATTATTTTGGATGAAGTTGCTGCATCCTACTTTAAAGAGAAAGGGGAACATGTATGTGTAAAGTTACACCCAAGCTGGGCAGCAACAAGCCCAATGCATTCTGGTTGTTGTAGTTTTTCTACCTTTTTAGCCAAAGGGAATACACAAACCCATTTCTCTGTTTACTCTGGTCATGAAGCACCATTATCAAATAAAAGTACTTGTTTTCACAGCATACACAGCTTCCTTTTTATGAAAGAAATCATATATCCAGTGAAATACTTCTGTAAAATACATTCAATCTATAAGAACTTCAAAACAAACTCATGGGAATACATTTTTTTATCCCATGGGTTAACCAATTCAGTACAAGGGCCTTTCACAAAAAACCCTGCAATCAAAGATGTTTCTCAGATCCGGGCAGTTTTCTACCTATTTATGACGTCAGCTACACAAGTCAGTTATTGATTAATAGTCACTGCCGCCGTCTGTGGTCTTGTAACAGCAAAACAAAGCAAAAGCCACCTTTGCACTCTAACTGGAGTAGCAGTTTCTCTGTTGCAACCCAATTATTTCACAGTGAGCGAGCCTCAAGTGGTCCTCTGAGACAGAGGTGTTCCAGTAATTCATAGTCTTATGATGACCTATACTGTTGTGTTGCTGAAGCTTACCTTGTAAATTCCATTCTACTTGTTACACCCCATGCCTTTTGCAGCGTCAAGATCACAGCAGATCAATGCGCTCTCTTTCTTCCCCGTGAAGAAAAAAAAAACAGCATGTTATAACTTGATGTCAGCTGCTGATAGACTTGGAATTTTCTCTCTATGAATCTACTCACTCTCGATTTACTTTAAAAGCTATGTCTCAGTATGAGTTTATCAAGGTCTGCCATCTACAGATATCAAACAAACTGCCATTCTGTGGGAGTTTCCACAAACGTATTAGATAAGTCAATAAAATATCAAATTAATTGGTTTACAGAATGTGAGGACACGTCACAATCGCATCCCAAAGATGTGTACAATAATCCAAATCGGTGTGCTCATGCAAAAGCAAATTATATCCCGTGTGCCATAGCTGTTTGCCAATTGTCAAATGAAATAAATTGAGAGACAGCTAAAGAAATTGCTCCTCCTTTTTTTTTTTGTCCAGAGGTACACAGCCTTATCTGCCTTAAAGTTAAATTACTACTACTACAGAGGGAGAAGGCGGCCATCTACACACTGCTAATTATGAAAATTACCTTCGTACTTCTCAAAGGTGTTTGACTATTGCAAACAGGCTTCATAACTTCAGTTACACTGCGTATTGAAGGGGGGGGCAGAGGGTAAGGAAAAAAAAAAAAATCTTCATAAAAACAGTGGAACCGGTGAAGCATGAAATAGCTCCCTCTTTCTTTCCCTCCCACAGGGGTAAATGCTCCTCACCAGCCCCGATAATAAAAAAAAAAAAAAAATGAGGGATTAGGAAAGCCAGTGTTTTGGTCCTGTTTCAAATCAGTGCAGATTAGCTCGTCCTTCCCCTTGATAATGCTCAGAAATTTCAGGGACACTGCAGAAATGGATGCAGCTGTAGGGCCAGGCAACGGGCACAGAAACTCGATTGTAGGAGGAGTATTGTCTCTGGCTTTTATTTGAAGCCTGTAGCGTTGTAGCGATTACAAAAATAGCAACACAACACATCTAAACTTCCAGGGATGACAAAAAAAAATATATATATATATATATGAATGTCTGCTAAACCCCCCCTCCAAAAAAAGGTGCAGGCAGAAATTAGGTTTTCTAAAAAAAAAAAGAAAAACGGTTGAAAATGTTCACTCAGAATGCGACCGATGTCCTGTACGCTCCACTGCTCTCGCATCATTCCCTTTTTTTCGCTACCTGAAAAAGTGTTACTTACACACCCTTCTTGGTCAAACCTGTTAGTGGAAATAGTTGCACACATGCTACTTCCTGTCTAAATGGATTTGTCTCACTTTTCCCCCCCCACGCCGTCGAGCGAATGCTGGACACTGAGAGATTACATGTGAATGTTCCCGGGGAAAGCAAATCTCCCTCTGTTGGTTTGGGCAGTGGCCCGCGGAGTGACACGCATTAACCATGTATCAAAAACATGGCCTGAAGTTACGCTTGTTCTCCCACACTAAGTGTAATCTCATTAATCACGTCCGGAAATTCCCAGGATTCAATGCCACACCATTAGTTCAAACACACATCATTTTCAAAGGATGTCATTACCGTATTCGAGGCATTCACATGAAATTTACAGCCGTTGTTGTTCTGTTTCTAAAGGGGCCCCGGAACAAAGACATTTGGGGTGTGTGTGTGTGTGTGTGTGTGTGTGTGTGTGTGGGGGGGGGTGTCTGGCCTCCTGTTTTATCAGTAGGTAGAAATTATAGGACACACATTTCCTATTTACTATGTGCACTGTATCTGTGATAGGAAATCAATAGGAATCTTCCTTGAACCAGAGAGGGGATAAATTGGGGGATGCAGCGCGTTGTGACACACAATGGCTGTGGAAGGACGTTGCAGCTTATTCCAGTTACACATCATCCCACAGCACCGCTTCATCTGTATAGCCTGCTTATTTCCTTCAGAAGTATCGCACTCCTAATCAAAAGATGTAGCTGTGAGCCATCACGGGGGTTCTCATTTTCTGGCACTTACTGTACTCTGTAGGGCTGCAGGACAAGGAAATGCATTTGGAAATGAAACACTGCACTTCATCTACAGCTTTAGCCACACATTTGAATGAGCACGATTAAAGCTTCGTTTGTACTATATAGCCTCCACAGATTGAACGTGAGCTATGTGCACGCAAAAAGAGCTCGACGGGCTGTTCGGTGCGTTATTCTCCAAAACGAGAGGGAATGCAAACACGATAGACTGAAGAAGCAAGAAGTCAATGAGTTTTACAGCCAAAAAGCCGTAAACCGCTCTCCTCAACGGAAGAAATGCGATTAACTGTAAACTCAACAAATATCTATTGGCATATTTTATCTCCTTTATGCACGCCCTGTATACAAATTGATTCTGCGTCATTTTCTGTTAAAACTAAAGATGCTCATTTGCCCCAGCTACTTTAAAAGGATGAAAGGAAAATTGAGGAATAATTATTTTTCTTTTTTTCTCTTTTTCTTTATTCTGGCAATTTAATAGCATTGTTTTGTACTTTTGTTTTTGTGTTGTGTTGTGTAGCAAAAAGGGACTGCAATCTGCATTTCATTGTACAATGACAATAAAATAACTTTTTTGTAACCTTTTTGTAAACTTTTGTATAATGGGCTTCTGTACAAATTAAAGTTTTTTTAAGCAGGTCAAAATATTTTTGGGATGGAAAAAAACAATAATATTTCTGATCATCAAACAATTACGTTGAGCTGAACGGGCCGACTACAAATTATTAACGACAATACGGAGCCTCCGAGACAGCA
Source organism: Anoplopoma fimbria (assembly GCF_027596085.1). Lineage (NCBI taxonomy): Eukaryota > Metazoa > Chordata > Actinopteri > Perciformes > Anoplopomatidae > Anoplopoma > Anoplopoma fimbria. The sequence continues at coordinate 31,657,095 of NC_072450.1, forward strand.
AACTTTATAAATCCTTTCAACATTAACAGAGGCAGCACATACCAGATCTACTTTTACTCTTTTATCTTACAAAATAAAAGCCTTAGACATAACATTTTTCATTGGCAAGTATTTCGCATTCTTCATGTGAAAGCCTAAAGTGTAATTGAAAAAGTACTGTGAAAAAACCCCAAATAATATCTGCAAAGATATGGTTCACTTTGTGAGATATTCTGCAAAGTGCTAGACACTCCATTGCACTAATCTATTACAAAGTCTTCATCATAATGTTTACATACACAGAGGCTGTATTTTCCAGGTGATCTAACATGAGCTGCTTTTCCACCCCATCGCCTAGATTTCCCCCTCAGCATGCTTAGCACAACTCAGCAAACCACACCACAGGGAAGCACCTTCAGCTCAAGTACCATCATACCTATAATCACTCAAAAGAATGTGTCATTACAGTTAATTTACTATCGCTGGAATGCTAGGCTTCTCCTCGCTACCCCTCCGCCCAACGAGCATGGCAGCCGTGTAACATCTCAGCTTGCCGCTCAGCTTGGACCGGCTCAGAAGCGTGAAGGGTAGAAGACAGGGGGCATTCATATGTATGCGGGCACTGAGCCATAGAGGAGGGATATCACTGAGGCATGGGGAGAGCTGTGGGCTGCGTGGGGCTAACAGTGCCCTGCTGTGAGCCCTACCCGGGTAAAACAATACTGTTTATGTCTGACTGGCTTTACGCTGCGGGAGATGACAGACAGGGAGAAACACAGGGTGAAACGGAGAGAGGGGCAGTGGCGTGCATGACAGCACAGAATTCCTGGCAGTTTATTGGTAATATATAAGGTATGAAGCAAAGCAAATATTAGATATTAAAACATGTTTCTTTAGTCAACACATTCTCACTCCCGACTCATCAAATACCGCCACACGGTCAGTGGCCCCTGGGATCAGAGAGGCCAGAGAACGCTTTGAGTACCCCCTCTATTGTTAGAATGAAGGGGCAGGGACAACTTGTCAATATATACTCGTTACCTGCGTAGATTCCTTTCAAAATAAACTATCCTCATCACAGGAAGTTTGATTTCGGCAACAGAATCTTTTAGGTTAAGTAAAAGAGCGATGGTGACGTTAGGTTGATAGACTTACGGTTCAAGTCACAATGACTCACTAGCATAGACTGTATATAAGAAGTGGATGTAGTTACTGTGATGTCACCCATTGGTTTGTGGACTGCTGTTATGAAGCCTGGAATTTGGCGTTTTGGCTATAGCCATCTTGGCTTTTTTTGCAACCTTTATGGTCTATTTGACTCTAAATGGACCATAATTTACTAAATGAACATCATTCTGTATTGAAGAAGACTTGAAACTAGACATTGAGACCATAAACTCATGTTTACAATGTTTACTGAGGGAATAAATTAAGAGAAAAGTAGAGTCATTTTCTCATAGAATTCTATACAATTAGACTTCTTTCTGCAACCGGAGGAGTCGCCCCCTGCTGGTCAGTAGAAATAATGCAAATTTAAGGCACTTCCACATTGGCTTCACTTGTCAGTGAGTGACAAAGAATTCTCATGACTCACATGACTAACTGTTAATTGATGAATTGCCAACTGATTGTGCTCCCAATTCTTGATGATTCATTTCAGGTGTGTGTGTCATGTGACTGCCTATATAAGCTGATGCACCTGCACAAAATAAATTGAGTGTGTGTTTTCTCAGAACTTGAATGCAGTTGTGTTATTTGTCCTCCCAAGTTGATAGAACGTTTCGTAGGTATATCTAGCAGTCAAGCTCTGTTTAACACTAACGATTCTCAAGAACTTTCGTCACTAACGAAAAACAAACAAACAAAGTTTACTCTTATTTTATGCACGGCACACTAACAGCGGTTTCTTGGCCGATGTTCTGTGTTGGTTTGACCCATCATTATACAAGATGATCGAATAAATTGTTTATTTGCCTTTAAAGAGAACTATTTCTCATCAACCGTTCGCTGGCTAAACGTCACAGCTCAACAAAAGGAGAGAGTCCATTGGTGAGCCGATAATAGCGGGACAGAGTGGACATGTTTTAGACGGCAGTTAAAACTTCGCTTTAGTGCTCACGAAGTAATCATTGTTACAAAAGCAACAAAACGGCCAATCTTAGCCAGCTATTTTGCTGCAGAGTTTCCACTGAAGTGTTGCTCTGGCGCTCATTGACAGCGTTAAGTAGCACTGGGAACTGGCCCACAGGCAGTTTTTTTCCATTTGTTTAGCCGTAACACAGCAGAATTGTGGTGTGCTGAGAGAAGTTGAGGCCAGCTCAAAACACGCCCGTCACGCAGCAACAAGTCTACAGCGTCAGTTTGCAGCCACATGCCACTGTCCTCCATTAAAAACAACTTGTAGCCTGTTGCTTTGTCGTTCACAGTGTGAACACAGTACAGGAATACAGGCAGCAAACCAGGAGCATGCTTCATTCTTTTTTTCTCAGAAGACCCATCAAAGACACGCACCGAGAAATAGAAGCTGATGAAACAGACGCCAGACAGGAAGTGACCTCGTGTCTTTATGTTAACATTGTCTGCTTTGCTTGATTACCCAGAAGGCTTTGTCAACATATCGTTCAGAGCTTGTTACTCTGTGGTCACAGAAGTCACTACATGTAGGTTTAAAGAGAAAACACACACCATCTATCAATAAGTATGTATGTGTTAACATGACAGACATTTTGAATAATCTTCCAAGCTTTGTTTGAACAGTGTTTCATCCTGATTACAAAAATTGACTGATTCTTTTTTTTTAACCCATTTGTTCACAAAAGGTCAAGTAACAGTCCTAGGTACTGTACCATTGCCATGACAATGGACAAACTAGGAATACCTGGATACAAAACAACACAAAAAAATCCAGAGTCCAACGTGAGGTTAATGATGCAGCGTTACTGCTATTGAACAATTATCTTTTCCATGTATACTCTGACTTGGTTTTCTAAATGTTCTGTGTATTCCACACAATTCTGTGAAGCTGTCTTGGCCCTGAACCCAACATTTCAAAAATCTGCTTCGCGTAAGCTGTCTGAAAAGCAGAAAGACTGCTGAGCCTCTAACTGGCATTAGAATGTTGAAAAAAAAATGAAAAGAACTCACAGTCAATTACATTTTCTTCCCCCCGCTTGCTTCCAGCAATAATTTGATTACCATGAATCAAAAAAACGAATTTCTTTGACTGCGAAGTGATTAAATATGAAAAAAGCCATTTATTATTTCAGAAATCTCGAACCTGTATGCAAGTTAGGCAATTGTTTGACAGCGCCGTGTAATAAATGGTGTTAACTGCGTCACAGAGTCAGTCCGTCTGTCGGTCAGTAAATATCTCTCTGCTCCCCTCACAGACGCACATTGCAGACTAATGTAATGAACCCAAGCATAGTGAAAATGTAATAATGCATCCCACGGCAATGACTGTTTAAATGAGTCCAGCCTTCACTTAGTGACTGCTCCCCCCACCCCCCACCCCCCAACCCCAGCCACCCTGCCCAGCTTTTATAGGTCAGAATTACGGCGTGCCAAAACCCCCCTTTTTTTCTAAAATGGCTGGCGTGCCGAGCTGGTCCGTCCCCCCCGATAGCGCCATGGCGGTGACAGGAAAGTGATTATGTATTGATCAGGATCACATAGACACCGGTGTTGCTCTCTCTCCTGTCTGTGGGCAGAGAGGATACTAGCTCATGATCAGACAGAGGGACTGACAGGCCATCTCTCCAGGCCGTGCCGCCAGCACTATTTTTGGACGGTGCCAACCTATTCGAATGGAATGCTTGTGCACGGACGACGCAAGAATTAAGAGGCGATTAGCTCCGCGAGGCAGAGTATCGTCAAATACAAAAGTGTGCGGCGCCTCGCTGTAGTGCGGCGGGCCAAAGCTCTCGACAACACAGAAACGGTTGTAACGAGGTGGAGAAAACAAGCGTTTCAAGGCATCCTTTCATCCATCCATCCATCCCTGTCCGTCTATTCTCTCTCAGAGGAGGAGATGACATACTTGGAGCACGGCCAGTTGAATTTTTCTACAGTAGTCAGAGCCAATTTTTTTGGATTTCCTGCACCACAGACGGACATTTACGGCAACACTGCAGATGGGCATTGAGGGAAACCCTTAAATAAATAAACACGCTCCCAAACAACTGGCACTTCCTTCTGCATTTTCCAACGCAGCCTCAAACCCCGACCCCACTCCTCATTTGTCACCATTTTACACCAACACTCCCATGATCTACAGCCTGACTAAAAGTGGCCGCTCTCCACTGCCACGATGTTTTATATCTATATCCGAAAGACGTAAGTTTTCGGAATACGGGGGAGGCACAGTAAATAATTGCAAGGCAGGGAAAAACATGGCCTCTCTCCGCCCATTAGTCTTCATAACGGGACTAATGCATACTCATGCTAAAGTGCATGTTTCAGCAGCTAAGGAACCAGGGCAAATGAATGAGAGAACACCCTGCGGATGCTGAAAATATCAGGATATATGTGCCTCTATCAGGCCGAAACACACTTTTCAAAATTAGACTCGACCAAAAACAACTAGGGCCAGATAGGAAGGCTTACACCGGGAACAAAAAAAACAAACATATCTTGAAGATAAGATATGGTTGTCAGCATTCAAGACGCTGGTCCCAAGAGCCGGTGATGGATAAGGGATGCTGAGCTTTTGAAGAGTAAGGGGATCATCACACTTAAGCACTTACATTGTCATTGTTGTATACAATTACTAGTCTTTTATAAGACAGAGAGGGAGCCGTCACAGAGGAGCTGGGGAAGGTGTGTCATTGTCTATGCATGTGTGTGTGTGTGTGTGTGTGTGTGTGTGTGTGTGTGTACAAGACATGAAGTAGTCGGCTACCGAGTCTTCAGCCTTGACAAGGCGTTTACGGCAGCGGCAGGAACAAAATAATTAAGAGGGTCCTTTGTTCCCCACCGATGGCCATGACATACGCACGCCATTTGAAAAGGTTGTGTCATTGATTCACTTTAATTAGTTCATGGGAAATGTGTGTGCAACACGCAGATAGAGTTCGGCACTGTAAGTGGAGGACGGAAAATTGGCCACTTCACATGTTTAATTGCTCCCAAGGCATTTACAATGGCGCGGTAATAACAAAGAATAAGGCAAAGTATATTTCCTAATGAACAACTTTATCACGGGTAAATGAACAAAATGTTGCTTAATTTGAGAACTCTGCCACGGGGGCCAGAGTGTTTAATGTGAATTATGCTTCCTCAATGGAAAAAAAAAAAAAAAAAAAAACAAGTTTCAGCATAATGCAAAAACCGTGGCGGGAATTTAACTTGCGGTTAATATTTTTTTTGTGCCGCACCACATCAGCACCAGCCCCTGAGAGTGGTAAACCAGAGATCAAAGTTATTACTTAAAACCAGAAATGAATTACTTATGTATACACTGTTGCCAAAATGCCCCTAACGAGGCGTGTAGCCCAACACCGTTCCAGCCGAACTGCTCGGTGGCCAACAGTGTACAACTCCCAGTGTGTGTGTGTGTGTGTGTGTGTGTGCTTGTGTATTTCTGTGTGACCCGAGAGCAACCGATGACCCAACTAGACTGAAGTAATAAAATAACACTCATGCTTATATACAAAGAGGGAATCGGGAGAGATATCCACGTCCTGCCTGCTTGAACTAGCTGCTGGAGTGTTCTTGTTTAACTACAAGCTGTGTAGCTTGCCGCTGCTCGATCAAGATTCTCAGAGCAAGTTAGCAGCAAATGTCATCAGTATCAAATCCCCCAGCAAAACCATTAGGCCACATCAGTAGGGAGGAAAAGAACAAGAGACGTCTCGGTGAACTTCACTTGACAGACAGCACTGTGCAGACAGGGAAGAGGCCTTTTTTTTCGATCCATGATGAGGGGAGAGCCAGTGATACCTAATTATAGGAAATCGACAAAGAGGTATTTCTTGCTACAATGAGGAAGTTCAAGTAATTTTCAGTTGTTGTTGCCGGCTTGTGATTCATTTTGAAGAACCTGACTACATATTAGCTCAATGGGCTTCTTTCTTTTTGTGTGTGTGTGTGTGTGTGTTGTATTTGTCATGTGTACCTTCACGCAAGCGAAGACAGCTTTTTTTTCTAGAACGATATTGATTTTTCTGAGCTCTCGTTCTGCGAATAGAGGCATCAACCCGTCATGTTGTGCAGATCAGACATATTCAAACACCAGAGTACTCATAGGATTATAAAACACAACATCCCAGGACTGCTGGGGGAATTTAATCAAATTTGGCACAAACGTCTTTAACTTGGTGGTTAAAGGTCACGATCGTCTTGACCTCCCGTGAACCATTTTTAATCCATAACTGGTACTTATTATAGGACAGGTTAAAGATCAAATTGTGACTAACTAAAAATATCTATGAGGAAAAAATGATGAAGTGATGAGATTTCGAACAGACATGGATGTAAACTGCAACGTGATTGGTTGCTTGAGGCGTACACCCTGGAGGAGGTGGTTCTAGTTGAACACATAGTTTTGATGTGAAAAATGAAGAGGCGAGTATTTCTTTTTATTGTTTATGTGTAATTTTCCAGGTGTGTAAAGGCCTTCAGTATGAGTGAACATTATGTATGAAAGAAGTGATGTCAAGTGCCAATCAGAATTCAGAAATATTTGGTGGGTTCTTTGTCATCAAATCTATTTTTATTCTTTTTCAAAACTAACTTTAATTGTTGCTCATTTAGACTAGAATATTTATAGCTATATTGTGATAACCCCTGGGGTCATCTGGAGGTTGGACTGGTTACTAATCTACTGATTGATTGGCTGATTGATCCGGAACACCTGGGCCCAGTGTTCCCAGTGTTCCCAGTGTTCCCAGTGTACTTAAACCACAAATGCAGCTTTGTCACTGGCTCTCCACTCTACTGTGACTTTGCTCTCCCATTCTAACTATTAAACCCCAGAGTTTAGTTACTTAAATTAAAACTTTCATTTGTTTTAACATGGTCTGATTTGTTAAATAAAACTTTTATTGGTTAACACTTGATATTGATGTGTCTCACTTTTATAATGGCTCCTTGAGCCCGGTTGTAACACTATTGAGAAAAAGTTGAACATCATGAAGGCCTAGGAGGTCATTTCAGATTTAAGTAACATGGCTTAAACTTGTGTGTAAAAAATGTGACTAAAATCAAAAGTAAGGTGTGTTAAAGGGGCTAAATAACACAGGTCCATTTTAATATACACAAATGCATTACAACTTGTCGCAAAATGAAAGAACCTTGCTGAAAAAGAACTCAATAAGGATCCAAAGTCCCTTCTTAATGTATTGCCAGAGTGTAATACTCAGGTGCGTTTTTTAAGCCATCTGAAAGGCGCTGGCTCCAACATTCACATTCTCTCAGAGTGTGCTATTTTCATATTCTGGGGGCAGCAGCAGGAGCGCTGAGGATGACGTTGCATTAAAAACAAAGGAGAGGGGGGGGGAGAGTTGTCATCCCTCTCTCAGCAACGACTCCCCCAAGCTGCTGCAGTGCAACTTGTGTTCTGTCTATTACATATTGTCTATTCTTACATCCTGCAGAGGTGAAATAATAATAATAAATTAAAAAAAAAAACACACAGCGGTGGCACACAGTCTGCAGCCCATATAACCCCAACAATTGGCCCATCTCAAAGCTACGCGTGACAGAGGTCCTCCACCTCCAACGCAACTGCATTAAGCCGCTGAACTCCTCTGAATCCAGCCGTACTGTGGGTTGAGAGCGCCGAGCACCTTCTAAGTAATACACTCTGTCATCTGACAGCCGTCCTGGAGCCACAAAGGGGTTAAAGCGTTTTTCCCCAGAGGAATGCTGAAACGCACCACGTCTACGTGACCGGCGACTTAATGTCTTCGTCAGCCGGTGAGAGCGGGTGCTACGCTGCCGTCTGACAAGCAATCCATCACAGGGAACACACAGACAGAGAGCTGCATGCCGCCACATAAAGTGTCCGCGAGACAGACATGCTAAAAATACACGCCAACGGCACGCAGGTGCATCAGACACACTTGCACTTGTTAACATGCTGACAGTCATCAAACACAGGGAGACAGACGGACGGCACAAACACACTCCAAAATACTCTGCCCCCGAAAAACTCTCAAAGTGGGTGGCAGACGGACAACACAAAATAAGGGGGGGGGGGGTGGAATGTGGATTTACACCCCTAGTAATCCCAAGGTTTGTTTACACTCCCAGAAGTGAAGTGAAATTTTAAAGGGCTATCTCTGTAGCGTGCTGGAGAGCAGATTCACCCAATTACACAGCAGCCCCCAGTGTGACATAGTAAACCTGCTGTAAGATTGACTGTGTGTGTGTGTGTGTGTGTGTGTGTGTGTGTGTGTGTGTGTGTGTGTGTGTGTGTGTGTGTGTGTGTGTGTGTGTGTGACACCAGACTGTGACCGTGGTAAAACCACAAACTGACTAAATCCATACTGCAGCGTTGAGAGCAATGCAGCTGCCAATGCTCCAACACACACTAGCAGCCAGAGCAGAGGAAGGCTGTGTGACGCCACAATTCAGCCGGACGCATGAAAAAAGAAACAGCAAGCAGGCCTGAATTTGGTATGGCTGTGCTGTGTGTAAAATATGATTAAAAAGAAAAACACTGAACATTTAAAGTAGCACATTGACAAGAAGTGGGGGAAAAAAAGAAAATTACAAGCAGGATTCCTACATTTTGATGGTAAAATAAAGCACGACGTGGCAGACAAGTCTTTTTTCTTTCATACTCTACTTTCCCTTCATTGTATCAGACAGCTGAGGCGTGGCAGTGACTGTGTCGGAGCCAGACGAGGGCTTTAGTTAATGGGGACAGACATGAAGAGGGGGGGCCTCGCCCGTACTGAAGATTTGATCCTTTCGTCTTATCGGCTTCTTTTTTTCAAATGACCTTGCTGCACGGACTTTTATGCTTCTTTCCTTTTATTCTCCGCCGGTGATTGGATGGGCCTCTCCAGTCTCGTCTCAAATCTCTGCCACCTTGATGAATGTGTTCCACCCCCATTTATGTTGCTTTGACCAATCTCTCCCCACCCCCCCTTCACTACCAGCCACAGTATGGATCTTGGCTGTAGCACAAGTTTGAAGAGGTACCCACACACATGATCACATGCCAAAAAAAGAAAAACTGCTAATAAAGATAGTTTGGTTCTCTTTATGTAATTGTGTTTTTGCAGTTGAATTAGGTCTACACTGTCCTTTTGTGGGAGCGAAATGCAGTTTTAAAGAGTGTAATTATGTCTTTGAATGGGATGCAATTGCTGCTTTTAATTTTAGGAACTGAGTGCTGGGTGCCTGCAGGGTCCAAAAAGCTATGGTTGGTACCTCAGACAATTAATAATGCATACATGGAGGGGATGAGAGTACAGGGGATCCTGTTCTCGCAGTTCAACACTGTAAAATCACCTGAAGCATGAAAAGGGAGCACAGCCTCCATCTCACACACACACACACACACACACACACACACACATTCATGTTGACTTTTGGCTGCAAAGCCACAAAGTAAAAGCTTTGACGCACCGCACAACACAAGATGCAGCAGGAGGGGGACGCGGAGCAGCAAAGAGGGATGAATGCAGAGCAGGGAAAGAGCACTAAAAAAAAAAAAAAAAAAAAAAAGTCCCTACAACACAACATTAAATATCCACAAGCCTACTTCTTCAATAATGAATGCGGTGAGCCCCGGCTGTGTGCGGGAGAACGCGTGTGAGAAAAGCGTCCCGGCTTTTTAACAGATATGAGTAAGCATTTGCCAAGTCAGAGGTGCGAACTAAAGATCCTCCTCATTTTGCCTGTTCCAGAGACGACGCAGGGAGGAGACACCGCCCACTCGCCCGTGTGACTTCATACACTCCCTCCTCACTGGTGACTGATTTATAACACAGCTGAAAAGGACACCGTACAAACACCGGACACAGGGAAGTAAGTTCACCTTCGCAATCCTTACAGAATGGGACTTTTGTGTCAAATAAAAATAAAAAATCTATTTACTAAATGTGTTTGGTATCAGTGAACAGAAAAATACATCAGTGACGAAATAAAAAAACATTGTAAACACAGTCAGATGTATAGCAGAAAGAAAATGCTGTGAATGATCCCAGCTCCCAGTGTGTCATCTGTAGAATTGGGGGGGTAAATGATGTGCTACTGATGTGCTGGGGAACAGAAGTTCAAGGTCAGATGATGTGTATCAGCGCCGTATATATACCACATCTGTTATGGTGATATTTTTCGTGTTTAGAAGCTGTGAAACCAAAGTGTAGAAGAACCCTGAACAACAACTCCTTGTTGTTCCTGCTCTGTTTCTATTTACATTCACAGTCACACCCACTCTTGCCTCGGATGCAGCATCAGAGGGGCTCTGAATAGAGTACAGTAAGAGCTGTGTTCAGTGCACACAAAAGGATGCGCTTCTTTTGGCCTCAGCTGGTTCGCTATAGGGGTGAAAAATGAAAGCGACTCTAATCACTAACCCTGGAACCCTGTTAAGGTCAGATTTAACCCGTTTTCACATGGGATGGCAGTAGAAATACCCTAGATGTTATTCTTTTAGCTTGAAATTTGAGGAGTTTTCCTAAATTGACACAACATGCACAAAGTTGAGAATGTATTAAATTGTTTTACTTTTATACAGGTGCGACAAATGTTTGTATGTTGAGACTTTTCCCGAAAGAGGTCATGAGAAATGAGGAAAAGAGGTCATGGAGTGAAATTGGTTGAATGTAAGTAGATGTTGAGTTAAAGATTAAAAGTAACATTAGTAGTTTTGATGATTTATTTAATGATAAAGCAGTGAGGACAGTGAATATTATGAATATGAACAGTGGTATACATTGAATTGCTATCCAATATCTGTAGGGCTGAAGATACATTTTAGGGGGACAATTTAACATTACGTTAAGTGAATTTTTTTATTAATTATGAGAAGTAGAAAACAGCTATTGTATAGATCACTCAGGCTCTGTGGGAGATTTGTCAAGCAGAAGAGAAATAAGCTTGGGGACTACATTTTTATAAACAGAAGGGTTAACAGAAGATAATCTGTTGGATTATGGGAGTTGTACTCAGGGTTGAGAGTGTTTTTGTCCAAGTATTACAACATGAAATTAACTTAACTTGATTACTTGCCGTACTTTTGGATTACCTAAATACCAAAAATGCAAATAAAAATAAAAAAAAAGGAGAAGAAAAGGAATATGCTGAGTGTCACCATTATTCTGCATGTAAAGCAGGAAAAGAGAAAATCATCAGAGTGCTGTGCAAAGTTCTACCTTCCAGCTGTGAAAACGCTGCCATCATACAAGGTTTCATCCAATCATTTGGCACATTAGTCTTACCGGATTTTAACTGGGAGCAGCAGTACTCATTTAAATGAAATAAAAGGATTCTACGTGTCCTTTTTTTTTTTACGTTTGCTGGACCAGAAATATAAAGCGGTGCGCTCGTTTCATGCAAACCGTCTTTTCAAGCTGGGATGCTTCTCGGCAAGAATACTAATCTTGATGAGCTGGAGAGTTCGAACCATCCCGCTTTATGATAACTTGCTCCTACTGTGATGTTGTTCCCTTTGTCTGCTTTAAAATCGAAATAGCTGCAATATTTCCACAAAGTGTAAGCATTTTTCTTTTTTTTTTTACTAATGTAAGATGCCCCTGTGTGAGACTGGTGTCCTGAAGTGTTGTAATGAAGTGTGCCGTTCCATGTCTTCAATTACTCCCCAAGCCTGATTGTAGAATCCTGTGTTTTTTTTTTTTGTTTGGAGCTAACTAAATTAGGGACCAAAAATTGCAATATCTCCACTGAATTGATTTTCATCATTCTTTCTTCCTTTCTTTCGTTTTCTTTATATCTTTCTTTGCAAGTCCCCAACCTCATGGAGTTCCAATGCTACAATTTAAAATGAAAGGTTCTCGTCATTATTTTCTATATTGTGCACAAGCTGTCTCTGTTACTTCCTAGCATCAGTTGCTGATCAGGAGCTAACAGAAAACAACAGAGGCTTTGTTGAATACAGTTTTTTTTTTTTTTTTTTATCCAATCATCAATTACTAATTTTGTCAATAAATTGTCAGAAAATAGTAAAAATGCCCATTGCAATTTCCTTAAAACACAATGTGACGTCTTTAAAAATGTGTTTTCGTCTGTTGGTTGGAAAAAAACAAACAAATTAAAGCATCTTACAAATGAGAAGCAGGAACTGGGAAAAGAAAAAGGACTTAAATAGCTGCTATTCATTTTATGTCGATCAAGTAATCAACCAAGTTTCAGCTTCCGTCACCAAAATGCTACCAGAGCACAAATCCATCCTACATCTGCGAGGCTGCTCACATTTTGACATTCTTGGCCATTAGAAGCAAAGACTGCATTTAAGAGGTGGACGTAGTCATCGTGATGTCACCCATTGGTTTGTGGACTGCCGAATTTGAAGCCCAGAGTTCTGCGATTTCGCCGTTGTTTTTTTTACCGATGCACAGAAGTCAATCATAGTTAGCCCTAAAGCATACGCCTCTTTATGGTCTGTTTGACTCTAAAATGGATCATCATTTAATAAATGAACATTATGCTGTATTGAAGAAGGCTTTAAATTAGACTTTATTTTGCAACCGGAGGAGTCGCCCCCTACTGGTCAGTAGAGAGAGAACAAGTTACCCGCTCGATTAGAAGGCATCGCCGTGTCTTCCCATGACTGAACCAGGATCAGTCCCTCTGCTGCCCTGCGGTACTGTGAAGGGAGGATGCTATGTCCTTGTTTTCACTCTTAGATTGATTAACTGACCTTGATACAATGATCAGCAGCGTGTGACAGTATGACAGCGAAAAATGAATCTTCCATACATTCTGAAGCGACAAAGAACTTTCATTACAAACACTTTAATTAAACCGGACAGTGACCTGGGACGTGACAGGTTCGGGTTTTTTTTAAAGAAAAATACTGTATGTCTTTTGAGGTTGTTAATTCTAACATTGCATCCCTATGAATATTTCAAAGAAAATACATTCAGACAATGAATTTAATTCCTAACCTTTGCTTCCCTCATGTTCCATATTGTTCCACTGTTGACCCTGTTGCATGAAATCCATTTATAATCACATCCACTCAGGGCGACAGCACAGATGGTGGCATTTATGTCGGCCCCGGCTCCTCGCATCCTTCGCCTCATCATTACGAAGAAAAGCAGGCACATCGCAGCTTGAACACACGCTCTGACACACGCTCCCTCATTTACCTTCCCTTTCATGGACTTTGTTTGTTATTTACATTCTACTTTTGCCTCCTACTTCATCTGCACGGCTTAAAAAAAAAAAAGAGGCGACTTTGTTTGAGAAACGACACTGTTGTTAAGGAGAAAGCTGCTTTTTGTCCTTAGTCTAATTGAGTCTTTTGCTATTCATCGGGGCAAGGCGACCGGGGCCAGCCAGGGAGGCAATCTCATGCAGATCGCATTGAAGGGCTTCATTACCTAGAAGCCAGCTACTTTGTGGTTCCCCCCCACAAGAGAGGCAGAAGTACAGAGAGGGAGACAAAAAAAAAATGTGCATGAAAAAGAAAGAGAGTCCGTCTCTGCGGGCCTGTGAGGTGGGGGCCAGGGTCAAATTATACCTGCACAACAGAGTCTTTAAGTCTCCACGGCCTTCTGATAACACAGGAGAGGTATTTGTGCTTATGTGCAAGTGTGATTTGCGCGTGTGCACAAGACACGCAGGCGCCGTTTGTGTGTGTGCCCGCACGCCCTAGAAAGAATATAACGCCCCAGGAGGCTTTAAAGGGCTTATATTACTGCATCTGGACCGGTGACTGATGATGTAACATATATAATTCAGATGTACATTGGATAATAAATCACATTTGATGAATTAGTAATACACATTTATATGTGATATTGAGCAGCGGTGACTTTGCGCGCATACGCTTTGTTGTGTCGCTGTTGTTGTTTTTTTTACCCCTGAAGAATGTATTGTGTTAGCTATGTTATGGCTAAGTGTGAAACAAAGGGATGCTGAATTAGCAATGCTGCTCGGTGTAGCCGCCATGAGGAAGAATGGATGTGCACAGCGAATACAAAAGAAGAAGTCACAGGGTTATTGACAGGCGACATAAGCAGATGTGAATGAAAAAACAAGCCTACAAAGAAACCCCACTTGACATGCACGTACACGCTGATGCACAAGTGCAGATGCTGTTGCCAAACGAGGTGAGACAGATAGGAGTAGCAGGTTATTTACAGAGAAACACCAGCATGTCAGTTTAATCCTCTCTGCCTCCGAGGCCTGCCCTATCCCCATTTAGCACGTCCACAGAAAAAGGGCAGGCTGGCACACACGCCGGCCTGGCAGACAGAGGGGCCTGGGAGAGAGTGGCAGCCTTGGCCAGGGTTCGCCGCTCTGACCCCCTCTCACCCGAGCTCAGCCCTGTGAGCCGCCCACCACCACTGCCACCGCCGCAGCCCCCCCGGACTGCCGCGTCCCTGCCCAGCCCCAGAGCCCGCTCATCAGATGTGCCCCGGGCCCAGCACTGGCCCAGCTCTTGCCCAGCTGCCCACTATGTTAAAGGGCCAGGGGCCCCCTGCCACTCAGCCCATCTGCCAAGCTGCAGAGCGGAGTCTAGGATCAGAGAGGAGAGAGACACAAACACCAGACACCCGCGCTCTTAACTCTCTGCTCAAAGCAGCAACAGAGAAATGCCAGATAAAAGATGCACTATAAATGTGCTTCTTTTCACTTATATGGGTTGCTGTGACCCTGAAATACTGCTCGGGTTTATTCAAGTTAAACTGCATTTAACATGTTCAGACTTAGACTTTCCAGGACGAGATTCGTTTGAGATTTACTGCGAGATCAGCATAGCACAATACTATTTTTAGTTGTATTAAGGAAGGGGATTTTTTTATAAAACATCTGGCCCTAGTGGAGCGTGAAATGCTCTGAAAATAGCTCAGCTTTCCCTGTATTGATCTGAAAAAAATATGTGAACAGCAAACAAATCTGTTGTAGAATAAGAGATAGATAGATAGATAGATAGATAGATAGATAGATAGATAGATAGATAGATAGATAGATAGATAGATAGATAGAGAGGATAGATAGATAGATAGATAGATAGATAGATAGATAGATAGATAGATGGATGGATGGATGGATGGATGGATGGATGGATGGATGGATGGATGGATGGATAGATAGATAGATAGATAGATAGATAGATAGATAGATAGATAGATAGATAGATAGATAGATAGATAGATAGATAGATAGATAGATAGATAGATAGATAGATAGATAGATAGATAGATAGATGGATGGATGGATGGATGGATGGATGGATGGATGGATAGATAGATAGAAGCACACATAGAGACACGTCCTTTGATGCGACATACAGCAGTATTTAACGTTATCCTTCATGCAGGATTATGTATCAGTGTTATCACTTCCAAAACCGCGTGGGTATTAAATCATCTGCGATCACAGTCGGCTCTTCCGCTGTACGTTGGGAGCGCGAGACGATCAGCTCCGATAAAAGTCTGCATCATGCTCATTTCCCTTGATCAAGTCCGCTCATTTATCGTCCAAATCTGGGATGACAAGCCTTTACTTATTTTCCCAGCTGCCGGCGGTGATGAGAGCGTAATCAGAAACATCATTAAGGCCCCTACATAGTCGGCTGTGCCTGTTAGTCCTGTTACACGCCGCACCCGTAATAACTCTGAAAATGCAAATCAACCCCAGGTAATCTATTAATGTCACTTCAATTTTATGTCTGCGCTCCAATTTAGCAGATCTTGACACATTTGGCGGGGATCCGTGCTTCCGTGCAGGTACCTCATTTTGCCGGGGTTTCGGGGAGCAGAGGCCCCGCGCGAAAAAGAGGAGACGGGCCATCTGTCCGCGCGTCCGCTCATTAATGGCCTTGATAATGAAGCACATTCGCAGCCTAACACTCCCGGGGGCCCCTCTCGCACGAGTTCCAACCGGGCGAAAACAACTTTCGGCAAGTTTGTTTGGCAGTGTAGCAATTATTGTCAATCGCAACCCCCACCCCCACACCCCCAACACCCCCACCCCCTTAGCGCATTGGAGGACGGTTCCAGCGACCTCCTCCTAATTACCTGAAGCGTCACTTCAAGCAGACTTTGTAATTTCCAACTACATCACAACCCCCTTGTTAGCTGCAGAAGGGTAGCAGAGCCCTGTAATTCCAGCATATGGTCGACAGACATAGGGGGGGGGGATTCGTCAGCTTGTTCTGGCCTTAAAGTCGAAGACCCCCATTAACAGGAAAACTGGGTCTACTAATCCTGTGAGATCCGTGCAATCCGCGCGAATGAATTAGAATTGTAATCACGGGCCGGGCTTTCACAAACAAGCTACAAACTCACTTTTAATTGAAGTCGCAGTGAGGCATAATTATCTAACGATTACGTATGAAACTGAGAATATAGGAGGGATATGGAGAGGTAGGGTAAATATTAATTTGATTTGATTTTTTTATCTTTCAATTAAAAAAGAAAAGACCACATAATTTACTTGCCTGATGAGTAGAAAGACAGGAAATTAAACAAGCCAGGGATTTGTAAAGCACATAAAACAAAATCAATGAGATAATCCACAAAAAAAGTGGTTAAAGCTGCGCTAATTAATATCTTTATGTGAACAATGGATCAAATGAGTATGTGTAGAGTGTGTGTGGAAAGGGTTGCAATAGTGATGAACCTACAGAGATCCAACTCTGCAGGTCCTCTCAATAATACAGAACAGTCTCCTAAGATATACATTGATATCCTATTAATTAGAGGCAGCAAATATATTTTTACTAATATAATTAGGAGATACCAACTAAACCCTTATGAGACTTTTATGGTTATGTTTCGGCACTTTGCCGAGGTAAGGGAGAGATTGTGGTCACAAAATGTCTGCAGTGACTTGATGCAAGAGACACAATGTGTTTATTAGCATTTAACTGAAACCACAATCTTCTCCCAACCTTAACCAAAGAGCTTTTCATTTTTTTTACCTAACCCTACCCACACATTCTCTGTGGAATGAATAGTGATAAGAACATAATTGGGACACAAATTAGTTGCGTTATTTCTAGGAGATGGGGTTGCACTACAGTACAGGGCCTTTACTACAGTGGACGTGAACTAAACACAACTGGAGAGAACACAAGCAAAGAGACGAAACACAAGCAAATTAAGACATCTCCACATTTGTATGACACATACGTAGCATTGAGAAAGGAATGCTCTGAATAATTAAACACAACAAGGTAAGTATACAAAAATCTCTGGAGATGTTACAGCAGATCAAAGTGCAAGTGTAGTGCTAGTGCATAGTGAATAACTTTAATGTTAAAATAACATAGTTAGCTTATTTTTTTAATGATATTGGAAGTGTATTCATCAGGGATGGGTATCAGTAAACAGTACCTTCAGGGTATTGACTGAAATAACCCAGTACCAAGTAGTATCAAAGCTCCTCCTGTAGAACAATACCTGTTATTGCTATTGATCCTTTAAGCGCCCACATCTAGAAAAAGAAAAATATTGTATTTGTCTATGTGTATTGTTTGGCTGGCAACGTTCTTGAATTTTATGCAACGTGTGATTGGCTCTGTGAACAAGGAGATATGTCTCTTGCAGCTAATGTTGCTAAAAGCGTTAAAAATGGTAAGAGCGCTGCGAACCAAAGGTTTGGCGTTATGCTTCCGCTTCAACAAGGTCCCGCCACCGTGGGTCGAGGGACAGCGTTAGCATCGGGTACGTCCGAATGAGCGCTGTAGCGGTTAGCTAGGTGTTCATGCACGAACAGACGATGATGGGTATCAAATGAAGTACTCTATTAGACTTGTGTCTGTCTTTGCTTTTGTTGTCTCTCTTTGCACCGGACTTCTTTGTGCCATTTATGTTTTGTAACGTTACAGTGAGTGGAGCTCTCCAGGCCACTGCACTTTATCTTCTCTTTATCTGTTTTCTAGCCCACAACTTGTTCAACAAAAATGACATGGCCTACAACAGCAGCTGCTAGATAGCGGACATAGTGGAGCATTTAGCAGCAGAATAACTTATTTTTGTTTGATGAAAAGAAGCATTCAAAAAAAGATCTAAAAGAGGAGTGAAAGTTGGACTTCTATTAGTCAACCTAACTGCTAGAAGTCCAAATGTTATAAAAAAAAGGTTTTCAGTTTGTTCGACTGCCCCCGTGAAAGTGCTCTGAAAGAATCAATGAATGCAGCTTTAAAATCATGGCTGTTTTCCCCTGTTACTAAAAAGTTGACATTTTGGAAATGCATTGCTTTCCTCCTTGTCAAACAGCACCACAAAGTAAGAGCCTGCCAAGCACATCGGTCACAGAATCTCTACTGACTCAAATCAAACTGGATTGTGACTGGCCATCTCTCCCCCAGCACAAACACCAACACTCTGCTATTCCGCCTCCTCTCGCTGTTGCGCTGCATTGGAGAGACAATCCGCCAAACAATTAGAACGGTAGTCACCTCTATTCTCAGCCATTCAGGAAAATGAAAGTCAGAGAAAAGTCACGGAAAGCCACACGTCTTATCCGACTAGCCCTTTTAAAGGAAGAACAAAAGGTCTTTCTCCTTCATTTCCCATTAACCTCTATGCTCCTCCGCACACAGGAAACACGCCGACCTCGGCGGCCCATGTCACATATCTCATCCGGCTGCTGGGACCGCTTCCTATGGGGGATGGTGACATTAAATGAGGGCTGGGGTTCTATCTTGCTGTGGTCCTTGGCAGATAAAAAGTGGGTGTTGATATTTGTCCCCGGTCTCACTGATATGCCGAGGACGCACTCCTGATAAGCCAAGAGCTGGGAAGACATTGATGAAGTCTGGAGTGGAACTGACAAGCCCTGTAAGTGGATAACATCGTCACCAGAACCAGCCCGTTATGGTCTGGATTAGATTCCTAGATATTTCGACGCAGGTGGCTTCTCGCGAGGCAGAAGTGCATCAGCACACTCAGCAAAACTCGAGACCAGACGGAATGTGTTGCATCTCTTAGCGCGTGCAATAATTACATGGTAATGCTTCCCAGTTTCACACGGTGGTGGTGGTGGAGGGGGATTGGGGGGGGATCGCTCATACGCAGCAGATATCCCCAACATCGGTTTATTTTCTACTCCCTTTTCCTGTGGACTTTGTTATTTATCCACTCCACAGCACACTTCCAGTAATCCACTGGGGCCTGCACAAATCCTCATCTCAACGCGATAAGAGATGAAACACCACTGTAAAGAAAAAAAAACCGGTTTATTTATGAATATGAAGGCGAGAGAGACGAACAACCTTTTGTTTGTCCGTCCGGAGCGCCACGTTCTTCCCATAATGCCGCGGCACATGAAAACTTAACTAGAGGGAAAACTTGTCGCAGGAAAGAAAAAAAGCTTTTTCGAGCGAACGAACTGAGCTCTTTTCGCAAATGTTTAATTAATCAGTAGTGACAAAAGGGAACAACAATCAACAAAGAGATGCCGATTTCCATTTCTTATGCATTATTCCCGCCGGCGGATCGCAGAGTGCTGTCAACCACCACTTCCCTCTCTAACCCGTCACCGTGGCTGTCCCTGAGCTGCACCGGCAAAACCCTTGGAGAGCTACAAGAGTCGAGATCCAAAACAATGAGCATCGGGGATCAAGGAACAGAGTTCAGACAACAACGGTTCACTGTTATTCTGTGTTTACACAGATTCTTTTGCACTATGTTTTGTACCTTTTTGCAGCAGCAGTGGCGGCAGCAACAACAGCGGCTAATAAAAGCCACGATCACGTGGAGCTGAGAGCTGAGAGCTAAATCGCGGTCGCCCAAAAGCACCGACGTAAAGGCTGCAAACCCACAGATGGGATCTACTAAAGAGATTCCCCTACATACCTAGCACCATCTGCCCCAGCGTGTTATGTCAGCTTTGTGACAGGTAACAAGTGGACGCTGGATGAGGAAAAAAAAGCACAATAACAAGCGCAAACCCGCACAACAACAGACCTCGGCACCCCTGTGCTGAACTCCTCCAATGTCAAAAACAGGCATAAAGACACACTCTGATCTGCTTCCTGCTACTGATGGAAACAAGACTCCTGCTGCTCTGGGGTCAGCGGCGAGTCTCCCCTGAAGAACAAGAAAAAACACTGTGTACTGATCCGCTTACAAGCTTCTGCCAATCCTAGATGAGCTATACATCTGAATTATGTGATCATCATGCAGTGGTCATTTAAATGCACGGATAGAATAAGAATGTGAATATATGAATATATTAGCATACAACGAAATGGAAAGTGTTTGCTGCGGGTGTTGTGCCAGTTTGTCGGGGACTGAGGGGAGGTAGCTCGTGGCAATTAGCATCAGTCAGTGTTGACAAGCTAAGAGAGGGTGTAAATGCAAAGCCTTTATGCTTTTATTTTGCTTCTTCCACTTCATCTGTGATTATACTAAAACGCTTGAATCCTGAATTAAAAAAGTATCCGCGTGCAGAGACTTTTCTACGGTGAGGTTTGTTAAGCCTCGCTGCTTTACTGTGCTAAGAAAGTGGGGGGGGAAAAGCCTTTGATACAAAATAAAGTGCTCCACTGCAGTGCTTTCTGCTCCCAGTTCATTTTTTCTTTACATATTACATTCTGAACTTTCTAAGCTTTCCATAAATATTTGATCACACTGATCACCATGCTATACCACAAAACTGACTGCCGCAGGAAAATGTTGAAGAATGCAATACACATTCCAAGTTTTCCCAAATGCACCACATAGTATAGAGTGGCCCTTGACCTATGCAAAGTGAGAATAGCTTTTCTTTTTTGATGCCTGCCATAAATGCAAGAGCTGTGTCTACATATGTTGATGTATCCATGGCAAATCTGAAATGTGCTTTTTCAGCTTCTGTAGGAGTTTGTATACATATATTATCTTTGCATTTCGCTGGTCGGACTTGTTTGTGAGTGGGCTGTTTTGTACAGGATATAACACAATAGCATTGGGCGGCCTAGCACTGAGCTATGGGTGACTAGTGATTTATCATATTTTCATTTGCCAAGATACTCATAGCAAGCGGGCATGTAAATAGGCATACTCATTTCCCTCTTGTTCCCGTCCACTCATTATTTTTTATGCAACAGCCCATTAGAGATCAGCCGTGTTGGAAATCTCACACAGTGATTAGGCTGCTGTGTGCGGTGCACACCAGAACAGAAGCTAGTCTATTGTTGACTCACCAACAGCAGACATTTCTGGAACAGAGGCTCGGTAAGGGCCCTCGTTGAACTGCGGCGGATTGTCGTTAATGTCCTGGACTTTGATGATGAACTCGGACGGCGGCTCCAGGGGCTCGTCCGTGTCGGCGTTGACGACCTGGGCCGTCAGCGTGTACTCAGCCTTCTCCTCGCGGTCCAGCCTCTTCATGGCGTGGATGTCGCCCGTCAGCTCGTTGATGGCGAAGATGGTGCCGGCGCCCTCGCCCGCCAGGACGTACTTGATGTTCTTGCCGCCCACATCTAAGTCTGTGTGTAGCTGCAATTAAGAGGAAAAAGAAAAGTTAAAAGGTGGAGCAGAGCCCCGACTTTTGGTCCCCCCCGTGTAAACAGAGTTTGGAGGGGGGCTTAATGAACGTGAGTTGATGTGCTCAGCAGATTCTAGACGTTCTCAGCATGTAAATGCAGATAAGTGTACAGAATGGCTGTAATGTGTTGTTTTTTTTCTGCCCCGCTTTTGCGGCAACTTGTGCAGCAGGGATACTAAACGCGGCTCAACATAGCCTACACTTTGCTAAATGAGGCCCGCTGGGGGCAATGACTTTATAAGTAGCACGGGAAATGGACCTTAGCCTACATTGTTCCTCATTATACATCGCAAATACATCATACAAACACACATTGTAGGGGGATATTGCTCCCTGCAGTCTGAAATCCACAGAACGAAGAAGCGAGAAGTGCTTTGAATGTGCATTTCACAACGCGGCAAGGGCAGAAAAGTATCAGAATCCATAAAAGATTAAAGAGGGAAGCTCTGCACACGGTGATTCATGCTCACCAATAGCTAGCCCCAAAGTTACTGGACAATGCTGCCTGTTCCTCATTACTTTTGTAATTACAGTTTCATTAGTTCACCAAAGCTGCATTACGTGCTAGGCTGAGTGGTTGGCTCCCAATCGCTGCATGGGCTGAGTATAACTAATGAGTCTGACAATGCTACATAAGGCGGTTAAAACATCTGTGGATGGAAGAAAAGGCGGAAAAAAATGATTGTAGGTTAAAGAAGGTGAATCTGAAGAGCAGCGGATACAATGGTGTCGGACGAAAGAGGTCAGAGAAAAAAGATAAACCCCATGTGGGGCTTTGACGTGAGAGAAGCAGGGAATTTTGCTTTAATGCACATGAACAGAAAGAACACTTCTTTTAGCGTAAGTCACCTTTCAAATAAGCCTCTTGATCCCCAAGGTGAGTGACTTTCAGGGGGGAGGAGAGAGGCAGCGGGCAGACCTTTTTTTTTTTTTTTTTTTTTTACAAATCCAGCAATGTTTCAGTGTTATTGGGACACGGCTGGCAGCCTTCTTCTTTTCAGTTTGTAGTTTTTCGTTAATATGCATGCTTCTCAAAAAACACACAGTAGCCGCTGCGCACACACACACACACACAACTGAGCACACACACACACACAACTGAGCACACAGGCACGCATCGAAACATCTGTATTCAGCAGCTTTAATTTCATTTCCTGCCACAGCGTTTCAACAGAGGATCCTGTGGGAGCGTGGTTAGGGTGCACAATAGCGAGGTAAAAAACTGCCGGGGAAAATCCCGACCTCTAAACCCCCCCCCCCCCCCCCCTCCGTCTCCTCCACCACCCCCGCAATGTTTTTATAAGCCGGCTTTTATGCATATACTGTCTCGGAGGTGTTGTTTGCAGACACTGACAAAGCACATTCACTTAAATTGTCACACCTTGCACTTTTGTTTTCCTAATTGTGCCATCATTTCACATGAATGATGTAGCTCATTAACACAAATGCTTCGCAACATCCTGCACACTGAGAAACTGTTTAAATGAGCTCAAATTAATGATGGTCTGTCATTGGGTTTTTTTCCTATCCTATGTCTGACTTCTTGCAGCATATATGGCTGCACTTTTCCCTCACAGGGCAGCAAATTGACTATTTTAGAATGCATATTGTTCTTGGTTGCGTCATATATCCTGAATATTTTTAGCGACCCATTAACAGTTAATTGCTTGTATCATTGACACTTTAGACGCCATTTCTTCACTTGACATTAATGCTGTGATGGCACTCGTATACCAACATTTGCACAATCATTTTTGAAAATATAGTATAAGTTCAACCAGGTAAAGTTTGAACGACTCCACTTCCATGGCAACTGTGCAAACTCCGTCTGCTGATGTTGACCGTGGGACATACACGACCTTGACATTGTTTTATCATCTGCGGTTTTCTAACTCAAGAGTCCGTCTACACTAAACTATTGAGCGTGCACTTTTTGATATGAAATGGAATTGAGGTTTGAATTGTTAGTTTGGTGATTATTTGGCATCATGTTTGTGATATCATCTTTAACATGTGTTGGCCATGGAGATGTATGCATCTGAAGGGGTGGCTTTGTTGCAGAAAAATAATCTAAATAAAAGCCCATGTTTTTACCACGGTTGAAATTCTTTGTTTTTTTTAGTATGAATTAATATGTGTATTTGGTTATTTTGTTGCATCATAATCAGGTTGGGTGCTAAGGCCTTTACGCCTAGGGATGTGACAACTAAACAACATGCAACTCGCCTGCCAATATTTCATCAAAACTATTCTTGAACACTGTTCATGCAAATGTGCAAAAGTTGCAATAGTTTTATATTACGATAAAATGTTTGAATAGGTTCTCGCAGGCAGAGGACAAATTCTATTGATCGATCCTATTGACCCAGAGCAGCGTCTGTCGGTCTGACTTTTTTTTGAGTTTCCTTTTAGCAAAATACTGAGTTTGAGTTCCCTCTAGTAGAAAGTTATCCATGGCAACTACCGATGTCTTTTTGTGAAAGGAGTGGATCTGGTATGAACCTCCTTTGTCAAGGTTGAAAGAAGTAATAAACTTTGCCGTCTTCGTTCGAACTTTGAGCCTCCTTGTTTAAGTCTGTTCTGCACATTGGGATTGGTTGATCCGTTTATTCACAATGCGAAAGCTCAGTAAAATTGTATGTGAAATATTTGCGTTCTATACTTTTGACAAAAACAACATTAATAGCATGAAAAAAACCACTCCCCATGGGATAGGGTTAGAGAAGCTGTTACTGGTATCCACTGATATCCACACATCATGGTTTGGTCATTGGCTCAGTGACTTGTTCAACTATAACACCAAGGTGGAGGGCCATTTGCAGGGATGTATGGGCCTGAAATTCAGCCTGGGACTTTGAGATGATGAGGCCTTTAATGAGCGTACGAGAACCCAAAAACTTTAGTTTGTTGTAGCATGTATAAGCATGTCACCACTGCACTGAATCAAACCACAGCCAGATTTAAACTAAAACAAAGATAAGTCCAAATTGGAGGGACCACTCATACCCTTCCTCAATATTAAAAGTATTACATTGGCCCATTCTGACAGGCAGCGTTTCATACTGTGCTACCGGCCAAAGCCATCGCTGAGGCCCAGGAACTGAAAAATGAAAACTCTATGACCACCAGCTGGTTCAGCCTGGAATGAATCGACCTTTCAGGAGTCTTCCCCCAACCCCCCAATGGCCAGTCGCCCCTGGTCGTGTACCAGCCAAGCACTGTGGCTACAAGATTAAAAACAACACTAATACACATCTACCACACAACGTGCTTACCGGCCTTCACTTTTCAATTTTAGAGGATCGATTCGTCAACATTTAACATTTCAATTGAGTTACCACTTTGTACAGCTGTCTAGGTAGCACAAGCCAAGTTAACAAAAATTACGGATGGATGACTAAGTCCTCTACTTTACAAAAAAAAATGGCACACTGTGTGCTTTCTTTTGAGAAAAAAAAAAAGTCATGCAATCAATCATCGCTTTGCCAGAAACTGCCACTTTAACACTGCATTCCCTGAAAGTTGAGCCGAGCCGGCTGGAACCAGCGGCAGTTCTCAACGCTGATGTCTCCTTTTAAAACGCCTCGGTCGCCCACTTTGTAGACAGCCTTCGCACTGGAGTGCACAAACGGTCATCAAACAGTACAATTACTGAAAGGGGTTGGGGGGTCTGTCACAGGTCCCTGTCATTAACTGAGTTGCCTGGGCAACTAAAAACAGCACCAAGAATCAGTGACATTGACTTTGGCATTCAGGGAAACAAGCAGCAAACTGATGAGTTTGTGTGTGCTACGATGCAGTCTGGAGTCACAAAACACCAACACAGTATACCGAGCTCAGCTTTTTTGACACATAGATCATTGCCCTGTCCGTGTTTACTCTGCATTTGAGTAGTACCGGTGGCAATAGAGGCGTAAGCAGGCTGCGCTGTGCATTTATAGAAAACCTTTATATTCCTTAAAAAATACTGCAATGCACTCCAGACGTCATGTGTCCAGTTTCTTTCTGCTTGTTACTAAAGGACACAGGATGATTGCTTCACTGTATGAATGTGAACAGAATGTATCATAAAAGAGAAATATGCCATTTGTTTGAATACGGACTGTGGAAGTTATTATAGCCATTTTTCCTTTACCCGCTGTACTCTGATGAAAAGACAGACATCCATATATATGTGTTGTGAAGCTGATCACGGAGCGATGAAGAAAGCCTTGGCTGACAGAAGAAAAGATCTTGTGGCAGTGCTTTACAGGACTCTCTGCTTCGTGCACACTCATGCACACCTCCATTTGCCAAACCACAGCTCCCAATCAGGGGCTGCAAGGGACTGCTTATCCTGTCAGCGGAGGAGGAAATATGCCAGTCCCCGATGAAGATGAGCTTTTTAAGGCAATCACTTGAACAATCACTGTGTCCTAATGAGGAAGAGCCTTAACCCCCCCACCCCCGCCTCAGGCCTGGGTTTCACATACTTTAGTGTAGCCCTTCAGAGGGAACTAATGATTTTGCTCCCTGTCAGGGCAAATCGTAGATAGGACAAGTGTTCCTCCTATGTTTGTAGCAGTGGGACTGCAGGAGGCGAGGGAGACTACAGCGGGGAGTGAGGGGGAGGAGAGGCTGTCACTGTGATGCTGCTTGTCAGCTTCTGTCTGCTGGAACAGACTGCACTCCCTACGTAGGACTGCCTTATCCAAATTCTTCTTCTGGTTCTTTTGCTAAATTGAATCTGAGAATAAAACAGTTACACACATAAAATATACTATTTATCAGTAATAGAACTCAGGTCCTTTACATGAGTAACAATGTAAAAAATAAATGGTCCAGAGGAACAGAAGTATTATCAGCAGAATGTACTTAACACGTCAAAAGTAAAAAGTACAAGAAAAAAGTATTTTTACTAGTACAAGAAAAAATGCCCCTGCGACTAATGTGTTGTTATATATGGCATTAATAGACTGTGGAAATCAGATGCAACAATGTGATATTGTACTGCTAGCTGGTTTAGTTGTAGCTTTGTGGTTGTGAATATTTAATGGATACAGTTGGGGAGTTCAGTCCAGCGGGTCCCGACCAAGGGGTCATACAAAGAGTCATGATTCAAATCTAAAGAATCAGAGGTCATGTTTGGGGTTGGAAAGAAAAAGAAAAAAAAAAATCTTTGCTTTTGTTGTGAAATATAGTAAAAAAATATTAAGGTAGTTTGAGCTTCAAACCCTTATCTGAGAAGTTTGGAGGGGAAATGTCTTCAGTGGAACTGATAAGAACTAATACACATCTGAAACATGTGACAAGGGTCCCCACCTACACACTGCTCTGTGTAAGCCTTCTCATGTCCAAAAGGATAGAGACTTGGGTCATTAAGAAAACATTAAATTCAACCTTTTGTAAATTATTCCTCATTTGTTGTGCGCTCTTCTACCAATGTCCAGGAACATGTTTCAACTTACGGCCGTTACATGAAAAACGTCCTTCTTAACAGTAAAGAACTTGGTTAGGTTTAAGCAAATACATAAGTGGCTTTTTATTGTACAGAAGTTACTTGACAAATAAGGCAACATTCAGATTAAAATAACAACGAAAGTGACTTTACTTAAGTACAGAATATACGTGACAAGGATAATCAAACGGGACACAAACAGCGGTCCCCTGGGTGAAAGGCTGGTGTTTTTGGGCCCGCAAATCCATCGACCTCCTCCATTTCACAGAGTTTGTCACTCTTATACTTCTGGTTTAACGTCATGTTGATAACATACAAACTGATTTCAAGAGGTTATATGAGTTACAGTGCATTACGCTTTGTAGGTAGAGCTACAAACAGTGAATGAGAACAGCTTGAACTAGTCAGATAAATGTGGTGAAGTAAAATGTACACTGTTGCCCTCAGAATTGTAGTGGAGTAGTTGTGTAAAATAACATAATATGAAAATACTCAAGTATTGCACAAATTTGTAGTTCAGTGCAGTACTTCGGTTACTTTCCACCACTATTTAGTAGCACGTGATGTGATTTATTGTAGCAAAAGATGCAAACTGACAAAGGCGTGGAGCAGAATGAAAATGTGCTGTATAATGCATCACTGTGTTGACTCTGAATGTCATGTTTGGGGAAACCCCGATGCCGTGAAGACGACATACTTGTGTAACCGAGGTTATATGTCCAGACCCGGTGATTGCCCTGGAAAATGTCATGTTACCCATTAAATATGTAGTAGATGCATGTTGTTGTGTAAAATGTATGGGAACCCCAAGGCTGCGTGGACTAGTTTACATAGCACCTTTTGTAACAGCCAGATGTTGACCTTTTTTTCTATTCAGTTCAGTCTCTTATTATGACCCAGTTCTCCTCATCTGGTCGATGTGACCCAGCCTCACGGAACAAATCCAAAGAATTCATTCAACAGGGCCTCGTATTGCAATGAGGGATCAACAGGGGGTAATTCATTGCCAAAATGGTAAAATTAGAGCTACCTTTTTTTCTCCCATCTGTACGCCCTAAGGCAACTGGAGCCTAATAGTTACTCCAGATAGATTCTACTCAAACATGTCTGGAAATGAATTGTGGCTTCCTCCCATTTGTCGGATTTTTGACTCGTGTTAATTACACCTACATGAATAATCTGTAATTCTAAATATTGCAATAACATTTTGAATGTAACGAACAGATGGCGCAATGCATGATATATGACACACTTAGCTATTCTTGGGAACATTTTCCCTCCAGTCTGTCTTGTGGCACGTAGCGTTTTATCAAAGTTCCCTTCTGGTGTGAACCACGGCAGACTTCACTGGAGGGAGACCATACAGTGAACGTACGCGGTGCTGAAACATTGCGAATCCAAAGTTTCATTGAGAATTACTGTAATTGTAGGCTCCTCAATTTTTCACAACAAAGGAGGCCGTATGACATAAAGGCTGAAATATCTATAGGATTCATACATTTTTGCTTCTGTTGAACAAATAAAGATTTTTCTTTGTGAGAGTAACTCTGGAAAGGCTGGTTATCTATTGTTGTTCCATTGTCATGGAGCATCTGTTACAATAATCAATATTGCTCTTCTGAGAGGTCAAATACGGTATTCATGGAGGCCAAAAAGAGTAAGGAGTACGTTGCATGTTTTCCTGTTCATCTATAATCACTGAAGACACTATTTCTTTACTGAGACAATGGGAATGAGATGGTGTCATGACCCACAGCAAAGGTGACAGTTTGTAATTGAAGCCAGCTCGACTCACAAAAGATACAGTAATTACAATCAGTAGAGAGACTCCCAGTGCTATACCTCCTCCACAGCCCTTTATTATTATTTATTGAACAGAGGACTGAATCAACAGCAAGTTTTCGCCTTCCACTTTCATTCTGTTTTATTTTCCTCTCGGACAATCGTAAATTAATGAGACTGACAAAAACACGCGACAATTCGTGTTCCCGATTTGTGTGCAATCTGTACCAAGGTCAATCAGGGCTAATGTGTTCCGTGTCCATCCGTGCACTTTGAGCAATGGCACACGTGTTGCATTCACTGCCGGCGGGGCATTATTGCTTCTGGAGAATAAGTCAAAGTCAAAGCAGCTACCTTGAGTACAAGGGGGCAACACAATTAGATTTAGCCACCCATGAAAAGCCTTTTGTTTGTGAGTATGGATGCATGGGAGGATGCATTTTAATCATAGCAGGGTACATTGTCACCACAGAGAGATAGAATGGGAAAGAGAAAAAAAAACAAAAAAAAACAACTCTGCATAATGCAGCCGAGCTCTCGGCTACAGCAGCTCTCACTTCCAGAATGACCTATCGCATATGCAAGCAATCTTCGGTATAGATTTTTACCGCCTGCTCATTACAGCCTGTTGTTACAACAAGAGAGTATTAGACAATCAGTCTGTTCATTGGTGTGTGCCCGATCCGACCCTCGCTGCCAGAAAACAAAACTTCTGGTAAAGCATTTGCCCTGTTCTCGGCAGCTCGGCATGGTTCCTGCAAAGAGAGCTCTGCAGACAGAATGAAGCCCTTTATTTGGGCGAAAAACAATAAATACATTTGAAAAGAGAAAGAAATATTCCAAACAATAAAAAGACAGAAGCGTGAAAAAGTGTAAATGAGCTCGACTGCGGAGGCTGCTGCGCACACGCTGAGCGTTAAATAGAGGGAGATTTTTTAGCATTAACCTCGACTACTGTCATTACCCTACCTGTGGGCCCGAAACTCATCGGTATACACAGCATGCTGGAGGCGGGTGGGTGTGGAGGGGTGCAAAGCAAAACAAGCTTAATCAAGGAGCACAACAGTTTTCTCTTTCTTCAGCGTGGCTGACCTAATCAAATCAGGGAATGAGATTGATTTCACGAGGTGCAGATGGATCCCGTAGCAAGTCTAATTCAATGTGCCGGCTCTCCACTATGATGTGTGTTTTCTCGGTCCAGATGGTGCTGCTCGGGTTTGTAATTCATATTTCAACGTTTTACTCACCTCCCCCCCCACCCGTCTCCCCTCAACTCCCTTCTTTCACAGGCTTTTTTTCTCCCTCTCGCTGTTCATAACTTAACCACGGAGTAAACGAGGGTGGATGTAGATGTAGAAAGTATCACAAGCTCATCTGTCAAACATGCGATCCTGTGATCTTGTTAAATGTCACAAACAGCACACGCAGAATGGTGAGTTTCATGGTGGAAGGTGTTCATGTTTCGGAAAGTAAAGCGGAAAAGGAGTTTTAGCAAGTAGAACATATCAGGGAGGATATCAGGGAGGGTGTTAGGTGGGTGAGGAGGTCAGAACAGGTGGAGAAATTGTATTTTTTATTTGACTAAAGGTAGGGAAGTCTAAGAATTGTACTCAGGCTTTTGGAGTATGTACATGTATGCTGTGCAGTGGTTCATAAATGACATCAGATGTTGTATCAGATGTTTTATTAATATCTCCATTAAGATAATAAGGTTTAACAATGCTCCGTTACAAGTAAAAGTCCTGCACTTCAAATTGTGTTTAAATAAAAGCAGGGCGGTATCATCAACAATATGTTTTTTAAGTATAGATAGTAAATGTACTCATCAGGCAGGGTGGCCCTTTTTCAAAATAAGTACATAAGACATAAGTATGTTTGTCATTTTAACTACTTTTTGGTTTCTTTTATAGAAAGTTGATTTGTATTATCCACTGCTTTTAATAAAAGGGAGTAAAAAAGTACAATATACTGAGTTACTTTACACTTTATAGACTGGCCTTACCAAACTGTGAGAGCATGTTAAACTATATACTGTACAGAACGTACGATTGCATGAATCTAAATGAATTTAAAATATTTCATAATGACAAGAAATTATAATATATAAATACAATTAGTGAAGACTCCTGCAGGGAGCCAGAGTCATACTTTTTGATTCTCTTTTGCATTGCAATTACCGTATTTCAAGAGGTGTTTCGTATATAGTATATATAGACATGCACATATTTCCATAATTGGAAGACATGGAGTGCCGGAGCCCTTCTTTGGGGCTTATTCCTGTGGAAAAATGCAGATGTGCTCCACAGTGCCTGTTCGAGCTGTCAAAGTCATTGTTCTCAACCTGAGAAGCCTTGCAAATTATAGCCAGTTTCAATTCCAACTGCCACTGCTGGAAAAAGGCATGCATTGCTGGCGTTGAAAACATTTCCAGTAAGTTTCCTGTATGGGGGACTTGAATAATGGGCTCTGACAGCTTTTGCTAAGCACTTTTGTTTGTCTTATGGCAAGCCTCCACTGTGGGCCCTCTCTCAGAACAGCACTGCAGGCTAGAGCTGTATTACATCAATTGTTAATGGGCACTAAACTGCTGGTGATCACTCAAATATTCGTAACATTAAATGCCAAAAGCTGCTCCGTCATGTAAGGACAGCTATCAGATCCACGAGCAAATTATGGGGCGAGACCATTCGCTGCCAAAATAAAGGGATCACGACCTGTTTGTGTAAAACATCAAAGAGTTCTGATCTCATCTCCAGTAGGATCAATACGCCGGCTGCATTATTTTGACGGATCTTTTTTTTTGCACATCGGTAGCTCACTCCAGCGTCCAAACGCTCGGAGGACGTTGCATTTATCTGCTGCGTTTTTTTTGGTTTTTCCCACGTCCAAAAAAACAGATCCCTCTAAGGGATACTGCTTTTGATATAGGCAGGTATTGGAAAGCAGTGTTTGCTCGGGCCTATGAGAACAAAAGGCAGAGTAAATGAGAGCTTCATTGGCTATATTAATAATCATCTGTGCCTTTCTCCTTTGAGAGGCCCTGTGATATCGAGTATCATTAGACATGCAAATAACAGCTCCATTTTTCCCTCCGTCCCTGGGATTAGGAAGGAAAGAGAGAAAAATGGAGAAGAGGCATGGCTGTGGCAGAGACAATTAAGCCGTCCTCTTCGCGGAAGCACTTGGCAGCCGGCTTCAGACTGGTAAGGTGGGGGGGGGGGGGGGGGGGGGGTCCCTTTGGCTAGGCAGCGACGTCAACACGCTTGTCTGAGCGAATGTGCAATTGCGCAGAGCGTCGCTTTAAGATGTCAGATCACCTCGGAGTGGACGGCAGCTACAAGCTCAAGCACTCCCCCCCCCCTCTGCGTGTCACGATGCCACTATACGCCGCTCACACTCTGTCTGGAACGCGGAGGGGTGGGGAGGGGAGGCAGGGAGAACAAAGGAGAGGGGAAACGGTGGACAAGAGAAGGGAGAGTCATCGCTGTTGTTTTCAAGCTATGGACATGTTCCTTTTCTGTCCACTCCCCCCCTCCCAACGCGGAGCGACCGGGCGACCAGTGACAAAAAATCCACCAGGCCCTTCCTCCGCCACATTTGACCGCCTTCCAAGGCCTTCTCTCGCTTACATAATCACATCCTCTGGCTAAACGGTCAGCTTTAACACCCCGCTGCACCGCTCCAAAAGCGCAAAAGATGCAGCAAGCGGAATCATAGCAAAGCCCCTCGTGGAAAGCCACATTTGAGATGGAGTGCAACTAAATATTTTCATACACCAAAAGTAAAAGTAATTTAGTCCTCCTTTCGCTGCTTGGGGAAAAAAGGGGGGGGGAGCGGGCATGGAAATTGCCTCACAACTCATTTCCCTCATTCCCTTGTTACCTTCAGTTCATTTCCAAGTTATCTTCATCTTTGCACTTCTTGCTATTGCATAACAAAGCTACCAGATCAGGGAAAAAAAAAATAAAAAATCAATCTTTGTCTGTTAAAAGATTACATAAAGGAAAAAGTCAGAAAACAGGTTAGGCCTAGAGGGTATTAAAGCTGTAAGATCCAGCGGCTGAAATTAAAAGTGCTTTTTTTAAGACCAGTCAAAACAGGTAGTTTCTCTGTCAGCCAATAAAAGAGAGAGGAAAAAAAAGGAAACATGCCAAATCTAAATGAAAGACCGGGGATGAAAGCGTCCCACTGAGCTCAGTCCGCTGTCCTGGAGACGAAGACGAGACAGCGGGTAAAAAAAAAAAAAAAAAAAGTACAAAATAAGAGTGAAAAGTGACTCCCTGAAACGCTCACGTCTCCTCACATCTGTCTCTCTTTCACTCCCTTTCCCTCTTTATCACTCTCCCCCCTCTCCCGTTCTCGCTCTGTGTCTTTTTCTGGAATCGCCCGTCGGTAATGTCAACAGAGATTTCACGGCACAGTGCCGGTGCATCAGCCGGGCTCACATTTCCCCTACCTGTGATTTACATCAGAGAAGAGGCTCATGGGGGATTTTCCATGCCAGCGCAGGGAGGGCGATGGTGTTGTGTGGGGTGGGTGGAGGTGGTACCCTGGGGCTTGACGCAGTAAGGCACTCTAACAATGGTGGCAAAGACCACCCGGCTGAGAGATGCTTTTACTGCAAAGAGAAACCTGCATGACTGCATTCAGGCACTGCTCCTTAAATGTCACCATCCTCTTTTTTTTGCGGCGTGTTTTTTGGAACAGCAGCGCAGGCAGTTTGTGCTTGTAAGCGTGTATGTTTGCCTGTATGTGTAATATACTGTATATTTATATAGATGCATTTTTGGATGTTTTTGAAGGCATAAAATTGCTATTATTTTAGACTTTGTTCATATATTGGTAGGGTAAAAAAAAACTCTGAAACACCATCGAGACCGAGATCTTACATCAAAAGGGACAGTTTGGTTCATTCAACAATATATATATATATATATATATATATATATATATATATATATATAGATAGATAGATAGATAGATAGATAGATAGATAGATAGATAGATAGATCATAAAGTGTTACCCCTCTTATCCCTCTTGATTTTTGATGTTACATGTTGGTCTCTATGGTTTTTCAGAGGGTTTATATATATTTTTATATACATACATATAAAGATAGATAATATAAATGGGAACACGTTCACTTAAGTAAGCACTAAAATTCCACGTTTTCTGAGTATGTAGATACAATGAACAGTATTTTGTTGCATCTATTAATCCTGGTGTTCATTTCAACTGAAGTAATCTTTCTTGTTTCAGACAAAATCAAGCAATCTTGTCCGCTTGACCCCAAAAAATTAACATACAAATAGGAATTTGGAAGGGGTTAAGTTAAGTTAAGTTGCTCTTTAACAATATTACACAGGCTGCATCATAAGCAATTACATTTTTAAAAACTCTTCTTGAATAATCCACAATACTGAGAGGGTGCTCTTTGCATTATGATTATGCAGAGAAACAGGGTCACTGTGTTTGTATGGAGACGTTGCTCTTGTTTAATGTAATTTCTCAATGCCGTGAAACACACAAACGAAAGTCAATACATCTTCATTACACTGAAATAATCCATAAATTAAAATTTGCACAATACCATTAGTAGTGATCGACGATGTGTGCTATTTTGTTTGATCATTTGTTCGTTTGGTTATCTGGGTGAACGATCATTTTAAAGGAGGGTGTCCAGATTTCACATGGAGACTTTTTTTTTTCCACTCCCTATTCATATGAGCCGTGAATGTTCGAGAAATGCTTTTTCCCCTGAGTTCAGTCTTTCTGCTCTCACAGGTTTTCTTTGGCAGGCACTTTAATTCCCTGACCTGTCCGACCCTTTAAGAAGAAGGAGTGTACTTCCCCTTTAAGATGTCTCTGTGCGGAAGTTTTCCTTCCAAAGTTCCAAAGAAGGGGATATCTACTTGTTTCTCTACTTCGCTAACAATACCTTTTACATTCGATTAATACCTTTTCAGTTGGCTCCATATGATGGGAGATTGATGCCCCCTGGGTTAAAGTGGCACTTATTCCAAAGATCTCCCTGCTTGGCCAAAGAGAGCAGGTGGCAGGGCAGAAAGGTTTTGAAAGACATCAAATTTGGTTGGTCTGTGTTCTTCACCCTCCAGGAAAATAGAGGAAGGTTAGTGTTTTTGTGTACCAGAGGTGTTTTTTTCCCCATTCATTGTCTGTAGACGACCCTTAATGATAATCCTTATGATAAAGTTTATGTTTCTCCTTTTCGTTGCATGTCCAAATCCATTTTCGTTTTCTACAAAAACACGATACATGATTTCTTGAATGTGATTGTTCCCACTTACGCCAAACCCCAAATCACCCTGATCAATCACCACCAACACGCGTGGGTACATGTCACATGTTCAGCCAGCAGATAAAGACACGGTTAACTGAAACACGTTCCTTGCGGTTGTCATGTCCGGAGCTAACTAGCGGCGGGACGCGGCGACATGTCTTTTGTCTTCCATAACGAGACGTGAGAGCTGGCAGACATTTGAATGAAGTCAGCATCCCGAAACGTCTCCTTTCCTGGAAAGACACACAGTGCAGTTTGCCAGGAAGACTTTTTTTTTTTTTTTCTCCTGAGTCAGTGTGTATGCGTGTGAACATCCATACTTCACTTACATGCCTGTGTGTGTTTGTGTGTGACAGATATTTGTGTACATCCTTGCTTGCAAAAATGTGTTGAAAACACAAGCATTTAGCATGCGGATGTGTGTGTGTGTGTGTGTGTGTGTGTGTGTGTGTGTGTGTGTGTGTGTGTGTGTGTGTGTGTGTGTCCCTGTACAAATGCCCCCTCCCTATTCCAGCTGACTGGTAGATGGATGCTGGCTGTCACACCTGCCTGACTTTGTTCCTGCCAGATGCGGTGGGGTCACAGGGAAAGCACCCAAACACTCATCAATCTCCAACATTGTCCAACATTCTTTCGGCTCCAGCAACAGCTTCCAATATCCATTTAGTCTGTCCAGATGCTGGCAAAAATGCTTACACACACAGAAACGGGGTGGCCAAACCTATTGACCCGCACCGTCGGGACGGGTGGATGAAAAAAAATATAAGGACGTTGCGGGGATGGGGAATAATCTCTTAAGAGCTGTTGGGAAAAACAAAAGTTTAACTTGGCGTCTCCCTCCGTGAGGGTCGTCACTGTCATTAGGCAGTAAAAGAAATTGAATTTGGTGTGTTCCCAAGTGTGATGCCGTAAGCATGTGCCAGTCTACTCCAGGTATTTTAATTTAATAACAACGTAGCCAAACAAAGGAGCTTGGGAGTCACATTGAGACGAAGGTCTGGAGGACACAGGCACAAAACAAAACCATCACATCACATTAACAAACAGTTCCAGGGAGGAATTTTGGAAGGATGTGAATGCAGCCGCGCTAAAAGTTTACCTTTTGTCAACGCAACCAAACTCAGTTACATTTGAAATACACTCCTGGCCTCCACAGAAGCCAGAGAATTCATTTTCATCATTCTGGCTTTTCATCATTGCAGAGTTTTTACAGTTCTCCTTAATAGGAAGCAGCACTCAAGTAGCTAATCCACTAATGGGAGGGTTGGGACATGGATACAGTGATGGTAAACCTTACCCTTGCTTCTTACCCCTCCGAAAAAAGAGAGAGTCTTTCGTTTTTTTGAAATATTTATGGCAAAATGTGTAAAAGTGGAAATACAGAGAAGCGAATTGCCTCTGAGCGGACGCGAGCCACTGTGATGTCTTAAGCATGCAAAATCCTTCTGGTTGTGTTGTGAGCTTGTCGGTCATCCACTACTGCCGTGGGTCCCTCCGCTGTATTCTAGGAAGATGTTTTCATGCAGCAGCACAACACTATTATTTCATTTATTTTTGGGGGACATGGTGTAGTCACTAAGGGTGCTAAAATGCTCTAACAAACAGTAATGGTGTGAAAATACAGCCCTCTCACTCTCTCTCTCTCTCTCTCTCTCTCACTCACTCTCTCTCTCTGCAGTGTTTCTCTTGCTGTCGTTTTTCCTACATTTCCACTCCTCTGCTCTTTCTCTCCTCCTCTCTGTGGCCTCCTGAGGGTTTGGGGGAATAATGTACACAAACATAACAGGCGAACGGGATAAGCGCTCATGTTGTTTACGGGAGGGAAGAGGAGAGAGAGAGAGAGACAGAGAGAGAGAGAGAGAGAGACAGAACAAAAATAAGAGGAGGAGGAAATCATCGCAGCGAGCGTTTCCATTCATTCCATACCCACTGTAATTGTGAAGAAAGGAGGAAGTTGGGAGAATTCCCCGCAGTATGCAGACGCACTTTGATGCTGTCACTCACACGGTGTGGGGCTTTTGATTAAGGCCTCGTCGGTGCATCGGAGGCTCATGACCGCACTTGGCAAGCTGGATCCATTAAAATCCCAGCAACTCTGTCTCCCCCCCAACCCACCAGTCTGTCTGTTTCTCTTTGTCTTTATCCCTCTCCCAACTGGGTCACCCGGTGGGAGAGACTTGATACCAAAAGGTAACAGCATTAATAACTAGTGCTTGTTAAGCAGGACTGAGGCACAAATACTATTGGAATTACACTGACTGCTTGGATTGAAACTACTACTAACTCAGTACATTTGCTCAAGTACTACACTAAAGTATATGTTTAAGATATGTGCACTTCAATTGAGTATTTACAATTGTACTTCACAACAATTTACATGGGAATATTGTTTGGTTGCTTAGGGTTGATTGTTGTGGTGAAGGCCTGTAGGGACGGGATGTCATTGTTGTGACTTTCTCATTAGATTTAGTGACTTTTGGAGCTTCTAGCTTCTTTCATTGTAAAAGACTCGGCAACATTGGGCTGGGTATTTAGGTTAGAGCTTTTTTGTTTTTTTCTAGCATACTCTTGCTAGTAAAAAAGAATAAACACCTAAGCTGTAGTGCATTCCAATAACATAATATATGTAACAAAATAACACTTTGAAAGGGGCCGCTCTGCACCGACTGATACTTTAAATACATCTTGCTGCCAGTACTTCTGTACATTTACTTCTAAGTATGTATAATTGTGAATTTTAGTTTTTTTTTGTATTTTGTACTGCTGTTATTAAGTTTCAGGATGTGGGTACTTCCTCAAAAACATAAGTTAATAAGTATATTTGCAAGTTGCTACGGCAGCAATAGCTACATGTTGGTTGCTCGGGTGGGGTTTGCAGACGCGGCGTGATGGGAAACCTGCTTGCAAACCCTACATGTTCTCAAATGAAAATAAGAAAAGATAAAATAACATATTTGTGTGTGCTTAAAACCTGGTGACAAAAAACAAGCAAAAAAGCAATTCCAAATAGTTTTGTCCATAAAAAGCATCCTGCGCTTGTAACTTCCCACTAGTCTATTAAATGCCACAAAAACACAATGTCCTGAGTTTTATCCCTTTGTTGGATGTTTTGACCTTTTGTTGTACATCATCCCACTCTTTCTCTGTCATTGTCTCCTGCCAATGAATGAATACACTAAAAAACTAATTTACAAAAGTGTTTTTAGAAGAGTCGCCCTTCATCTTATCCATCCGATAGATGGGATGGCCTTCATGGAATTGTTTTGTTGGATTGCTTTTTGTCTCCCTGGGACTCACGACTATTCACATTACTCCTCCTCTACTCCATTACATTAAAGGTACTGTTGCTTTTGTGAAATGTGAATGCGAAACAATCAGACAACTTATTGTACTAGAGAGGAAGCTAATTTGGGCTCGAAACCTTTTACATTTTTGTAATGTAATGTTAAGCAAAATAGTGTTGTAAGTCTTTGAATGGCAGAAATCCGAATAACAGCTTTGGATAAATAAAAAAAAGGTTCATGTGGTTTGCACACTTAGGGGCTAATTAACAAAATGATTATGTGGCTTTTGCCGCAGCTGAACCCGTGCAAAAAAAAAAAAAAAAAAAGACACCGTTTGAGTCTCAAAGCTACAGAAAATGAAAATGTAAAATGAACCCCGAACTGCGCTGCCAAACAAAAAGCGTCACATGCAGTGACATGCAGTGATTTTATTAGCGTCTTCAGAGAGTTGGTAGTAGCTCAAGTGTATTTATAAGTGGCTGTCCCGCTCACACTAATTTATTTTGGGATGCAGAAAACGTTGTGCCATAAAAGTTAATAAATGAATCTCCCCTTCATGTCGATTTTGAAAATACATGAGAGGAAAAAAAGAGAGATTTAAATAATCAATGAAGTACGTCTGCTGTGTCACGTGCGTAAATCCGCAATGCAAATCTCTTGATGAAGAGATGCACTCACGGTTCCTGCTGTGCTGGGATCACTGCAGGTATTTAATAAACTGAAAAAAAAATGTCTCAAATGTCTCAAGAAAAAAAGAAACTTTTTAATTAATATTTTCCTCATAAATAATGTATTTTTCACCCACCCTCAAGTGTGTTCTGAGGCTCAGATACGCGTATGAGCACGATGAAAAGAGAGAAGTGGAGTGAGCCCCAGTCTTACCAGAGCCTGGTCTACACGGACCAATCAGAGGCAAAACCTTTTGGTGAGTTTGCGCTGTGATTTCATTAGCGCACTATCTTTGTGGAATCGGACCGTGAGACGTGACGGGTAGCGGTTGCAAATGAGTCACAATCAGCGGTTTCTATCAAGTGTTCGTGATTTTCATCCCCTGAATTGATCATGTTTTCACGGCAGGGATACCACAGTGGCTGCGGTGTATTTTTACCTGCAGATGTGCATCCATACAAGACATAATAACTTACTACGTTCAGGCTGAGACTCTTTTTCTTCAGTAGACTTAGACGTCAAGTTTCATTTGTACTTCTACCATCACGAGTGGAAAACATGTTAATTCTTCTCATTTAGCTCGTTTTTAAGTTCTCTCATTCTGGTGTCAAAGATGTAACAAGTGACAATATAGAGCATACCGACAATGATGTGAGGGTGACAATGAAATTTGTGTTTTTGACAAATTGTTGTGTGGTTTGATGATATCTGATTATTGTTGTGGTTTATTCCTGTATGTTACATTACATTACATTTACATTACATTACATTACAGTCATTTAGCAGACGCTTTTATCCAAAGCGACTTACAGGAAGTGTATTCAACATAGGTATTCAAGAGAACTACTAGTCACCAGAAGTCATAAGTGCATCTCCTTTCTTAAACAAGCATCTAAAAGCATAAACCAGAGCAAAAGTATAGTGCAGAAGCAAATTACTACGAAAACAATAATTGCAACAGACTAATACGAATACAATAAGTGCTACAAACTAATACGAATAGGATAAGTGCAGTAAACGAATACGAATACAATTCGTGCAACAACTAATACGAATACAATAAGTGCTACGAGAATGTTGAAAATGTGTCTGAGAAATGAAAGAAATAAAATCCCAAATCTGAAATACTTTATTTAGAAAAACACAAATCTAAACTTGATATAATCAGAAAAAACCCATTTATGACATTGAGTCATAAATTCTGTGAAACCTCCATCACAAACTTGAATGCTGGGGTAGAAAGCTGTCCTCTGAAACTCTGGTGATGAATAGAATCACATAAATATGCCCCTCCTTTTTTAAGGATGGAGAAAAACAACTTGTAAAATGTTCAGCCACCCACAAGCTTTTATTCACAGTAGGCCTACAACCTTGCAAAAGTTGCCAAGGCTGGATTCAAGAGAAATCCAAATATTTCTATATACTAGTTGCTATGAGAATAGTATAATGGGTGTGTAGAGTGTGTGGTCAAGCCACGAATAGTTATTGGACGGACGGTTAAAAATTGTCAAAAAACCTGTAGAAAAAGGATTCTCAAAGCATCCTTGTCGTGCGATGGGTTAAAAAAAAACAAAATTGCGAGGTCGAAAACATTTGAAAAAAAAAACCCCAGCGAGCGTTAAAGCGACGACGCGGCGTCCGTGTGCGGCAGAGACAGACAGCGAACCAGAGACGGAGTGACACTTACAGAGTATGATGACACTTCCACTCTGCCGCCCACTCCTCCGCACGGCCACACTTCCCTCTCCGCCTTTGCCGAGTCCCGGGGACATCTTCCATGCACGCTGGGTGTCACAGCAGACGGATGACTGGCTTCACCAGCACCATGCCATTTCCCCTTCTCACACTGAACTGTCACCACCCAAACCCCCCCCCCCACACTTTCCCGGCCTGCTGGGCCTTACTGCTTCTTGGCCCGGACTGTGATTCTCTCACACTCACACAGACACAGACACAGACACAGGCAACGAGGATGACACACATATTCACCCACAAGTCCACGCCTCACTCTTTCTTGCTGTGATTTACACCCGGTGGGATCCATGTCACATACATCCCGCTAACCTCCTCCTCTCTCTAAGGCTAAGCGAGGACCAGATTGCATTCGCGCTGCATCGCTAAAGGTCACGCCGTAAGATTTCATCCACGCAGGCCCTCACAGCTCAAAGAAACCGCAGCACATGTCGCTCGTCACCGGCTGATTGCTAAACAATAACAGAGTGTAACATGGAACAGCA
Source organism: Anoplopoma fimbria (assembly GCF_027596085.1). Classification (NCBI taxonomy): domain Eukaryota; kingdom Metazoa; phylum Chordata; class Actinopteri; order Perciformes; family Anoplopomatidae; genus Anoplopoma; species Anoplopoma fimbria. The sequence continues at coordinate 31,698,412 of NC_072450.1, forward strand.
TGAAATCCATCAGCGCTGTTTTACAAACGACACTCTTGACCTTATATAACTGTTACAACTCTCTCTGTAGTATGAATGATAGATTATTTTGAAGAGCGATGACTGCTGTGACTGAGTGCAACATTCCGGCCAGCACACACACACACACACATGCACACACACACACACACACACACACACACACACACACACACACACACCCCTAAGCTGTGTGCCCAAGCAGCTTCCTCCACCACCAGTAATCATTATTAGGACAGTTGCAACCGCTGCCAGGAAATTATCATAAGCAGCCTACTGCTGTTTTCGTCTGCCTTCCAATGACAGGAGAATAAACTCGGAGAAAAAAAGAAAACTGAATTGGGCATGAAACAAATGCTAACCCCCAAGACAGCACACAACAAACAGAATATTGAAGATGGGGGAGAAAAACTATGGAGAGGGATGGAAAAACAAAAATGTCTCGCCCGGAGAATTCAAGGTTTGCCAATGTGAAATCAGCATGCTCTTACAAATCAAAATTTGCAGCCAATTTGCTCCCGTTCTTATTTCTGGAGGGGTCGGCAGCTCGTTTGTGTCCCCTGAAATAAAGCCTTTTCGACAAAACACGCTCCCGCTACTGTTTACTGGAAAGAAGGGGCTCTACCAGCACTGCGGACTGCCATTAATTCTTATCAATAGTCATGCATTAGAGTTCATTTGCAAAACCGCATTAAGGTCTCTGGAAACCCCCCCCCTCCTCTGTCTCCCCTCTAAATCTCTCATAAATCTCCGAGCCTCCCTTCTTCCACCAGTGTCATCGCAGAGAGCCACACTTTTCAATTTCTGGAGTGAGAAAGGGACAGGGGGTAAAAAGCCTCTTCCAGTATTACATCTTTTCTACTTTATTACCAGTCTTCTGGGAAAATGGGGGCAGCTTTGCAGCCCGGCTATCTGTTTACATTTTCTTTACAAGACTATATTGGAATTATAATTGTGTTCTATGGCGCCTTCTTTCGGGTGCCATGCTCTGTTTAAAGGTCCTGTGGACCTGGGGAGATGAAGAAAAATGGACCCCCTTTTGAGGGATTCGATTACTGAGGAAGAAAATGCAGCTGCACACTCTCTTTTTTCTTCTTCTTTTCCCTTTTCTGTTTTCCTCCAGGTGCCAATCTCTGGAGATGCTCAATATTAGAGCTGGAATGGCGCGGTAGCAAACACAAAGCTTTGGGAAATAATGTCTTTCTGCAAACAGACAAAGGGAAATAGAACGTGTTAATAGTATGATGGGGGTCATTATGAGTGAGATAATTAAAAATGAGTCTCATGTTTCTGGGACCGACCATTGACCAATCCTGCTGGAGTGATATTAATAATGCTTTATTGACTTGGGTGACTCATGTTTCTTTTTTTTACTCAAGGTTACTAGAGGTCACAGTGTTGAAGCACTGCCTGTTTTTGGTTGCTTTGATGTTGCTTTACAACCGTGTTGAAAACTGTCTTTAAAAATTATTTATATATATATAATGCATTTACACAGGTTTTGAATCCAGCCTTTGATTTATAATTCAACACAGTGAATGGTGTGTTGTTAAAAACCTAACACGGGTAGAACTAAAAACTTGATGTCCATCTAAATACAATGATGTTGAAAAGTCCCTTTTTCTTGTTTGCAATATATTGCTTTGGTACGATTTATGAACCGCTGTAAATTAAACTAAACTATTTCAGAAATTAATTTGTTTCATTCTCCAACTCTTCACTTTCACCATGTCGAGACCAGGAAAAAACAAAAAGCTTTATCTCTTCACAACACAGTGTGACACGCAGGTTACACAAACACAGCATAAATATTCCATCACAGTATGGATAATTGCTGATATTCCTGCAGCTCAACTACATTGCATGGTGCAGTCGAGTGAGACAGTGAATTTGTATCCTTAATAATGTTTGGAATTAATTAAAATGCAAAGCCACGCGCCCGGAGAGCAACCACAGGTGGCGGCGAAGAGGAGCGCAGTGAGAGCAACTGTGATGAGTGCGAGCCTCCAGAACTCCATTGTCCATTTAACTGATGATTTCTAATTTTATTATTGCTGCTCTTCTTATTATTTTTTGCCACCATTTCAATGAGATGGGTTTGCCATTTTTACACAACAATTTCCTGTGTAATATCATTCTATCAATAAGTAATTACTTGCTTGGCAAATTGCTGTGCAAAATGTTCATCGGAGGGGAGAAGATCCATATCAATTGTTCATTTGCATAATGCAAATGAATCCACAGAGAGGAGAGGAGGGGGAAAAAAACAAAAAAACAACAACTTTGCTGCCACGGCTGACAGTTGGATGCCAGCATTGATGGTGGAAGGGCATAAGTGCCTTTACTCCAGAGCAGCACAAAGGTCTGCAGCATTGTGCAGTTATGGAGCAGCAAAGTAAACTGAGTCCAAGCCCCAAGCTGATGGAACCATTTGGTTGTTGTTTTTGTTTGTTCTAAAAGACACAATTATAACTGAAAAAAACAAAAAAAAAAACATCCAATATTTGACAAGTGCAGCAGGGGTGTGCGAGCAGTTGTCCATTTGTTAGAACTGAGGCATTAGCAGAGGATGAGCTCCCCGCCACTCCATTAGGCCTTCCCCCCCGATAGAGCAACACCATTTTAGCCCCCTGTTTACTTAATATGCAGGATCCGGCCCCGTCTATTTGCTTCTAATCAACTGATAAGACGAAAGGGCCTTTTTCTACGGCCCCTGGAGGATGAAAACCAAACTCCTAATGGTCATTAGTAGCAATTATGTTCCGTAACTGGCACCCCCCCCCCACCCCCACCCCCACCCGCCCCTCTCTGCTTATGCTGCGATGGCTGCTTAGGCGCATGGGGATCCGATGCGGAATGCGTTGGGACCCTGAAGGCAGCACGGGGGGGGGTTTCAGGACACTCTATTCGTATGGCTGAGGCTGACCGCAGCTGTCTGGTCGCCTACTCCGATTGGAAAGAGTTTGATATTAGCCTACGCGCTATGCAGGTGTGTGTGTGTGTGTGTGGCGTGTGTGTGTGTGTGTGTGTGTGTGTTTGCTCATGTTCTAAATTGACTCAAAAAGCAGGCCTCTACTCTCCTCCACTCTGAAAGCGTCATTAACACAGCACTCCGACTCCACTGTGATTGCGACGTTGTCAAAGGCATCTTGAGGACACAACACAGGGCCACAGTGTGTCCATCCCAGCATGCACCTCCCAATTAGCCAACTCAGCTCCTTTTTTTTTTCTTTTTGCTCGCAGGATTTCAGGAGTCTTGTAATTTTCATGCAAAAACCGCCCGAGATCAAACGGCCTCTGCCCTAATCCCCCCGGAGTCGAAACCTGGGGAGTGTGATCCTTATCGACAAACGCTGAGCAGGCGCAGAGTAGGAACCCATTATGTATGCACAGAGACCTTCCTCACATGCATTTTCTCTCCACGCCCGTGATGAAACGAAGTCAGGAATCCCGCCCCTACTTTTGCGTCGTAAACGTTCACGCACACGTATTCCTGATCTGAATATCTGCTTGATCTGGCGCTGGTATTTGCTGGAGTTACACAGCACGCTGCTCAGTTAAACCCCTCCACCGTATTTCCATCTGCGTGTTACCTGCATATGCTCTGTTCACAAATCCCCAGAGATCATTCCTCAAAAGCCTCCGCAGCTGAATAACAGGATAATAAATGGATTATTATGACTATTGTTGAGCTAAACTGACGTATAGACGGCGGCGACATCACACACATGATCTATTGTCTTTAGCGGGGTGTGCGCGAGCAGCAGCATGTGCTTTACTATGAGGACAAGTGTACTGTAGGATTCAGCTGTGCAAACAGGACAACAGGAGAGCCTCTCACGCATTAAAACACACACACACACACACACACACACACACACAGAAACAGCACTCAGCGGTGACTAGGAAGGCCGTTGTCAGAAAACTAATAAAGAGGTTGCTGCGCTGTGGTAATTACACATCCCAGGATATCAGCACGGTATTTATAAAAAAAACACCGGGCATCTACAAAGCAGGAAAGGTCATCAAGGCAGATATGACATTAGCATTTTGACTGCACACTCATGGCACGGACATGCGGTGCACACACACACACACACACACACACACACACACACACACACATAGACACACAGGTAGAACAGGCACACTAAAAGGATAATGTCATGTTTTCTTATCTGGCCACTCAGTGAGACGCATAGACAATGTGTGTTTGCAAGTTGCATCTGTGTTTATGTGCCCGCGCGCTACTGCGTGCATGGAGGGACGCTGATAAACATGCCACACATCTTGGCAAGTGGTGATTCAAGCAGGCGCCGGCTTCTGTAAACACTGTTTGCTGCACAGATTGAGATGGGGTGGGTGGGGAGGCTGTGTGACTGTTCCCATCCAGATGGAAGGCTACAATGGTTTTGGGGTTGGCCCAGGTCGTTCTCCCCCTTCGATGACAAACCATTCAAAGATCTGTGGAGCCATTGAAAAAATATCGCCGCCTCACCGCAGCAGCTTCCAGCCTTCATCGGCATCTATGGCAGCAACGTGACGACGACGAAACACAGAAAGCTACATGAAAAGGCACCGTGCCATTTTGCAGAGTGTTCCTCCTCTTAGAGGCGAGGAGTCATCTCATGAGACTCGGAGGGTGTTCCCTCCAAGACACAGCTCCTCGTTTTTGTGAAATTTCAAAGTAACTGTATGCTTCTTGTGTTCTCCGCTCACTACTTAAAGAGAATTTCCTCAAAAGGATAATATTGTTGACAATGTTGTATTTTTAGATACTCATTTCAATGCCTGACTCAAATGGCATTCTTAATCGTACAAGTGAATAACAAATGGAGCTTTTATTTTGTTTCAGCACTATTTTTGTAGTACATTGGCAAAAAAACAACAACCAAAAAACACCATTAATTATTAATGGCAGCACAGTGGTGCTGCATGCAGGTTAACTGGTGAACTGGACATTCTAAATTGCCTGTATGTGTGAATGTGGGTGTGAATGTGTCAAAGTCTGTTGAGCCCTGTGATAGATTGGCAGCATTTGAGGGTGTACCCCTGCCTCATGCCCAGTGCATGCTGGGACTGCTGCCAGCCCTCTGTGTCCCTGAGCAGGATACGCTTAGGAGATGGATAGCTCTGTTATAATAACAAAACAGCATCCGGTTCTGAAAAGTGAAGCCAATGAGGAAGTGCCATAAACTTGAATTACTTATTATGACCATCAGGGGGCGACTCCTCTGGTTGTATAGAAGTCTATGAGAAAATGACTCTACTTCTCTCTTGATTTATTCCCTCAGTAAACATTGTAAACATGAGTTTATGGTCTCAATCTCTAGTTTCAAGTCTTCTTCAATACAGCATGATGTTCATTTAGTAAATTATGGTCAATTTAGAGTCAAATAGAGCATGAAGCAGGGAATGCTTTAGGGCGGGGCTACCTTGTGATTGACAGGCCGCTACAGAAGATAGTGGTATTGGTAGTTGTCCGTGTTTTCTTCTTAAACTTTAAACCTTTTACAGTGTGTTTTCTGTTAATTGAAACACTTCTTCCTGCCACAAATTCGCATTCAGCATTCGGTTATACTTAGCTCCGCTCTTGCGTGTCAGTTCTGGTTCTAAAAAAAACAAGATGGTGAGCGCTGATACAACCAAGATGGCCACAGCCAAATAACTGAACTTGAGGCTTCTAAACCAAAGTCCAAAGACCCTTGGGGGACATCCTGGTGAGTGCGTCCAATTCATATATACAATCTATGTTTATTTTATTTAAAATGTAACTGAAATGAAAGTTCATTTTTGCTAAGAAGTGAGTACACTAGTCAATAATTTATTGGTCAAAATGAGGACATTTTGGTCTGTTCTTCTGCTGTGACAGCAGGCAGTACAATTATGTATGTATTCATAGAGTCTGCATGAAACTTTTCTTTCGACTGACAATGTCAGTACTGGAAGTTGATTGGTGCGATTTCTGTGTGAGCCAGCAGTAACACGTATTTGTTATTTTACTTTTATTCAAATGGCTACACGGATAAACAGCTAGTGGTTGTGAATAGTTAGACAAATCAAATCAAATCAACCTCTCAAAATGAACATACATACATACATACATACAGTTTTCTTAGATACCGTACGAACTGTTTGTTGAAAACAGGGATCAACATTTAAGCAGAGTGAGCTGTTCTCCAGTCAGTTAACATCTTGTCTGCTGCCATGGGAGCATGAGGCTGAGGCGCTGTTTCCACAAATATGTACAAAAATAAATTCATCCTCTTTTGAAAAACACAACAAAAATATGCAAAATAGCCGCAGTATAATCATAGCTAATACCACAAAAAGTGAAATTCAAACTTCAGTTCAACTTTAAGTTTTGTTGAGAATAACTTCCTTGTTGGTAATTTCTCAATAAAAAAAACACTCGACATGGTTTAATCTGGTGTGATCTGGCTGTCACCCAGTCGTAGGCAGTCAACCTACACAGCCCCATCACATTCAAACACTGTGATAACTTAACTAAATGCTCGCACTGCTCCAACATTACACCAGTCTGGTCTTTCATCAAATTCATCTGCGATGATGTTACACTAATTGGATGTTCTATTATTCATAATAGCAGAAGTTTTTCTTGGAACTCTGCCTTTCATTAAAACACAATAGAAGACGACCGGACGCTGGCAAAGATTTAGTTAATATTTCATCAGATAGACGATCGCTGCATGTCCGATCCACAAGCACAACAACGGGCAGTTGCAGCCAGGATAAAGGCAATTAGCCAGACTTCCATAACAGACGGCCTCTACCCCCTAAAAGCTTTTCACATATTTCTGGCATCCTCTATTCACTGTCCCTCAACACCTCATTTGGTTGCCATCGAGAGAGTCGGTGGCAGCTGAGAGGGGCCGACGTAACGCGCCGTGTCCCTCGTTGTGCACGGCGTCCGCCGGCGGACAAAAGCACACACACCAGGATTCCTGGAGAACAATCCTAACATCCTAACACGCACGGCCATGATTCCCATTAAGCATTCATGATTCATCTGGATTTTATATTATAACGTTCTGAATTTTTCATGCATCTGCACCCCTCTCCTCATCCACTTCCCACCACCCCCCTCTTTTCTGATCTGGAAAAAAAAAAGGAGAATTAATCAAACATTGGAGGAAAAGTGTCACTTTCACAAAAACACGCAAAGAAGTGTGTGTTTCCATCATCACCACCTGCTTGTTACATCCAGGGTATTTTTTTTTCTTGAAGTCAGTTTATTTATAAGGCTCAGGCTAGATGTATCACATGCACCTTGGAGACACAAACACGAGGAAGAGGCATTAATGGAGGGATACAGGTGTCTTCACAGGTAGAGTGTCGGAGTCGGGTTGGAGAATATAGAATGGGGGGTGTGTGTGTGTGTGTGTGTGTGTGGGCGCTGCCCTTTTACGTTACGCCTCCCCTCCCGTGGCTATTATTTCAGCTCATCTTTTGTTCTTTCTGCAGAAGGGATCATTAAACCGAAATAATTCATTTGTGAGAAAGGTCAAAGCCACAGTCTGTCGGCACCCAGATACCAGAATCAGGAGTGGTTGCATTGAGGGAGAGAAAAAAAGTAAAGGAGGAGCATTGATTCTCGTGTGTGTGTGTGTTTTTTTTATTGTCAAATCCATGATTGAGGTGAGCAACCTTCTGCCATACACTCAGCGGTGATGATAATCATCATCTTTAATACCTGTTATAGGTGAAGACACCGATCTTCAAGGAAATGTCACATCCACTGTTTACCGAGGACGCTTTGTTGTTATTATTATTATGTTGTACGAGGCGGGTGAGCGAGCTGGGGAAGGAACTAGGGAAGTAGTGAGTAGGGGGGGAAGTAAGGAGGCGGAGGAAGCGGTTTGAGGACTGTCATCTTTTAAGTGCCAGAAATAGGCTCTCACTCCCCCCCTCATTGTCTCCCAGGCCTCCAGCCCACGTGCTCACAGCTAACCGTGAAGCCAAAACGCACATCCAGTCGCACAATAACAACATCCGTTCTTAACAAGATTACTCCCGCAGTCCCAGTTTGGCTGATGGGACGTGCATGGGAGCAGAGGCACAGGGATAAGCCGCCTGCGGCATTTCACATACGCTGGGCTCCATCCATAGGAGAGGAGCCGCCTGGGGAGCGGAGCCAAACAATGAGCCCATAAGAGCACACTGGCTCAGGGAGCGGGGTCTTTAGCTGCCGCCGCCGCCGCTGTGCCCACAACTACGATGTCAGAGGCAAGGGCCAATTAGCAGGTTTTAGATAATGATAATCTTTTGATTTGAATAATCAGATTTGAATAATTGTAACCTCATTTACTGCTACCGACGCCTGGCCGGTGTTTTGACTGGGAAACACAGCTCGGCTTCATAAGTAAGCAGAATGTCCCAACATCAGGCTCTTTAACGCTGCCTTATTTTAGTCTGCTGCCTGTTATGAAAATATGATTACACACAGCGCCGTGTTTTTGTAATCAACAACTGTTTAAATGTCAGCACGAGACAAAGGCCGGAGTGGCTTAAACCCGTCAGATTGCAAATGCGTCTCTTGATGCTCTGAGGAAGATGTAATCCAAACAAGGCAACGGTTTCGAAAAGGGAACCAGACTAACTTAGCCGAAGAGGCACACGAGCCAAGCTTTCGAGGTGAAGTGCTTTAATTCCTATAAATTAGTTAGAGCAAAGTTCAAGGCAGAAAGCCAGAGCATTTAGCCTGCTAAGCGCTCCACCTCCGCACAGGCCAGGCCCGGTGAGCCTGAGAGTGTGAGGGAGGAGATGAGAGGAGAGGGGGAGGGAAAGCAGTTAAAGGGGGCTGGGGTGTTGCGGGGGAGTGTTGGACTTAATGAGAGGAGGGGGGGGGCTTTTTCATGATTTCCACAGGAAGAGTTTGACTAACTGAAAAAACACTGACGCGTTAGAGGGCTAATCGCGGCGGCGCGGTCCAAGGTGAGACCATAAAGGGCCTGTTTGCTATGAATTAGCACCCCCCCCCCCCCCCCACACACACACACACACACACACACACACACGCACACGTGAACTCCTCACCGTACAACATGGATTTAATCACGCGGAGCCACAGATGTGAGTGATAGCGGCGAGCTTGTTGTTTAGCTCAGGGACTCTGAAGCCGCGCGATGGATGTGCTTTCCTGTTAAATTATAATTGCAGCTGATGCATGTACACAGGAGAGCTTCCGGGGATCGTGGACGGGACGCGTCATGTGCCTCCTTACGATACACTCAGCTGAAACATGATTTTTCAGCTCCCCTATGAAAATAGGCAGGGAAAGGAAAAAAAATGCAGTAACAGTATGTGATTTAATGCACGGCGGTCGCTGGGTGCATGTGAGAGGAAATGCGGGACATTAGGGGGGGGGGGCGCGTATTTGTGCGCGTGGGTGTGTTCAGAAAGACATAAAGAGAATGAGTGATATTTAAAAAAAATGAAAATTGACTGCCAGATCTGAGCGTACTCCACAGTGCTTCTATTAAATGATCACTGACAGGCTGGTAATATGACTTGGCAATAACATTTAAGATACAAGCAACGGCGACACGAAAAGCAATAATGCCAGTGAGGATGAGGTCACCGGCAAAGTGGAAAATACCACAGAATTCACACTGCCATTTCTGCTCCAAACAAATAGAGAGCAGTATAGAGAGGAATCTTTCATGGCGATGACTCCACTGACACTCCAGCAAATGTTTGCAAAGACACACCGGCTACAAAGCTTCATGGACACGCTGTATTTACTGGTGCACACATAACCCTCGTGTCTAAATATACTCCATCCAAGCCTATCTCATTTTTGTCCATAACACCAATAACTGAACAAAGTACTGTAAGAGACACACACACACACACACACACACACACACACACACACACGTACATGCACGTACGCAGCTTGTTAATGGGGACCAGGACGACAACACAGAGCCATAGACAACCTGTCAAGCTCTTGGAGGGCAGCACTAATGTGATCCCACAGCTCTATCAGAGCCACCGCTGGGCCCAGTGTTTTATTACAGACCGGGAGGGACAGACAGAGGGAGAGATTGGAAAGGTAGAGGGAGACTGTGACCATGGAGCCATTGATATAATGGCCCTGCCGGCATTAGTGATATACTGTACAGGTGAGCCTGGGGGAGAGAGGGGAAGCACGGTTAACAGAGAGGGAAAGGAGGTAGAGGGATTGTAAGCATGTTTCTTTTTTTTCTCTCTTTCTTTCCTAAATTACACAAGAGGAGGGGATGGAGATCTAAGAGCTGAGAGACAGAGGAGCTGCTGGTACACTGCAGCTCAATACGGATCTTTGTGGTGCTGCCTGAAGAGAGATTACAGAGCTGTATTCCAGGAGCTGTTGTGGGTGTGAGAAACCGAATGGCATGAAACGAAGTCCAACAAACATTGACGAGGCTTTCCAATCCTGGATTTAATGACAGCTTTCTTTTTTTTCCCCCCCGATTCAACCCTCTCCCGCTATGGCACCGGAACCTGTGTCTAATTTGGGCTATATTTCAGAATGTATTATATCCGAGCCAACGCTTATAATTTATGTGTCATAATGGCTATCAATCACTCGCAATAATTCGGATAATATTCTTGTTAACTCCCACTCCTCCATCCATCAATCAAAGGCAGAGCCAAATTCACGCTCAACCGTTTGAGCCAGAGGGAATGGAGATAAAGGTTGGGGACCTTCGCTAATCGGGGGGTGGTGGTGGTGGTGGTAAGGGGGTAATGACAGATGGGCAGTTGAGAAAAGGGGTATCAACCTTCAGTCCGTTGTAAACCAGCATCAGCAGGGGCCTCCGGCAGCACCGGGGAGTCTCAGGGCTGCATTCAGGACTCAATCCCTCCTTAGCTGTGACTCGCTGCCCTTCGCGTTGCCGAAGCCAGACACTTAGAGAAAATTTGAACAATATCATTGTACTGCACCCCATCGGCCCTGGAGGCAAGCTTACTCGGGCTCAAGAGTCACTCTCTCCATAATCACCCCGTCACAGAGAGGGGGAAAGAGGTGGAGGTGGGGGACAGAGACCGAGACCGAGAGAGGAATCCAGCCGAGCAGAAGTAGCTCACGTCAGTATTTATAGACTCATGTCCCACATCTTGTACTGGCAGTCCAAAGTGCACAAAGCAACAAAAGGAACACAAAGTTATGGATTGAATTTGGTCCTAGTCGAGGTGGTAAACATAGAATATCTGTGAGCCGTGGAAATTCCACATTATCGCACCGTTCAGTAAATGAATAAATACATATTAAGGACACTTGCTTTTTACGAGGAAAACTCTGAGCAAATGGATCCAAGCTGTAGTCTCTTATCACCTGAATGTACCTGTAAAGGGGTAGAAGCCAAGGTTACAATATTGTGACCCTAGTTCTATACGCACTAGTATACTGGGAATAATACTCTCCTCTATCACAAGCACGCATTCGCCCACCGAAAATTTGCATAAGCGTAGCTGGCAAATCAGGACGTACCTACACAAATATATGTCGACGTCACAGTACATAGGGCAGCACCACCCGCTGCCTCTAATCCCACACCCTCTGCAGGTAGCAGCCTAGGAGCTGCACAGCCCCCTTGGTAGAGGGCTCCACCTGTGATTATAGAACTAGGGTTAAAATATAGTAACCTGTTCTGACTCAAACTGGCTCTGCCCTCTACTGACCTCTATTGGGCGGAGCCTAACGAAAACACACCATGCCGCTACATGACATCGACCCAGCCACACTGATCTTGAACGCCACAGCCGGCCCACTTCTTATGATACGCTTACGTATGTTCTAACAGGGCGAATGCGTTCTTGTGATTGGAGGAGAGGATTACCCATAGAGTCCATTAGAGGGTTCAGCCTGTGTGAGTTAGATCAAGAAGGAAACCATTTCAGACTAATCACTACTGGGAAGGGCTCTTCAATTTTGAGGGGGGAGCACAGCAAACATCACTCACATTATATAATATCCCCTCGGCCTCCAGGAGAAGGCCCGGCAGACTTCCATTACACCACCAGTCTGATACTACTGTGGCCCTTCTTGTTGGGAATCCTGTCAAACTGCTTGTTTGGAAGAATGAAGCCTGTGTTTCTCTCCCCCAGCACACACAAAGACAAAGCCATTTCCTTTCTTCCGAACATATCCATTTTTCTTTGCTGAATCAATAATCAAAGTCTTTTTCTTCCCTTTCTGTATCACTGTCAGTCCTGCAGTTCAGTTGAGTTGATGAATATTAATGGTTGATTATGAATTCTCTTTGTGTGGAAAAACACATACTATGCCGTGGTGGATAACAGTGTTGGACAATGGGATGAGGGATCAGTCAGTTTACCACATCTGCACTACAATTGGGCCGGCTGGAATCCATCATTATCAATCCTCACACAAGATATGCTAATTGATCGCCGGCAAGTAAATGCGTCTTAAAAGTTGCGTCTGAGGCTGTTAGATATGGCGGCGCTAACTGCCATCAATCTGCCTCGCACTACAAAGCAAAGAATTCTGATTTCGCTTTGGTGCAAACACAGCAATTTGTTCACTTGTTTGTCTTTTAGTTTCGAGCAATGTCGTGCCTTTAATGGGCCCGTTGTAAATGAGCTTCTTCTTTGTGGGTTTGAATAATTGAAACGGCGTGTGATCAAAGAGGAAAAAAATGGCGGGGAAAACATGGCTGACGTTAATTGTGTCGGGTGTGGATAGGCCTCATGCCCAAAAACAAAGAAAGCTCTTCAAAAAGTCGACAACTACCTCATAAACTAACGACGCTGATTTAAATTTTAAAACCCAAGCTAAACTTTACCATCATGGTTTCGCAATGTTAAATCAAGAGCTGCTTGCCTTCCAATGGCCTACATGAGAGTCTTTACTCGCTCAAGTGGCATCTCCCACTCGTCGTCAACAGTGGGCCAACGCACCCCCCCCGCTCAGTCAGGGCCCGCCGTTACGTTGGAGCCTATCTACCTTCAACACTCCATTTGCCTATTTCTACCTTTAATGACGGGTTATTTCTGAACCCGTCCCCCAGCTCACGGTGAGTAATCCTTAAAATCCCTTCCAATGCCGTGTTCGTTTTAAGCTACAGCCTGAGCAACAAGCTTTTCACAGCTGTCTCCCCTGCTTCACTTTAACAGGTACTGTATGTCTGCCCCCCCCCCCACACACACACACACACACACACACACACACACACACACACACACACCGACGCCATCAGGACTGACGGAGCACGCCGCTCAGTGAATCACAATGTCAAGAGAAAAAAAAAAAACGACACGCCGGGAACAGCGAAATGGGAAGGGGGGTGCTGTCACGCCTTGTGGCCGTCCTTCCTCGTTCCTCCACAGCCTCCTCCTCCTCCTCCTCTAAACACTCCCACCCCCACCCCCACTGCTTTCCTGCATTTATGCTAATAGTCTCCGCTGAGAGAGAACACCGAGAATGACACGGCGTTAAAAAAAAAAATTGATCGCACAATCTCTCTCTCTGTCCCTCACGCAAACACTATCTCTCACTCCGCTTCCCCGCCGTTGGTGTGGCTGAGGGGAGCCGTGGTCGCAGGAAGAAGATCGGGGGGGAGACACGTGCCTGTATAATTAAACCTCAGAGTGCAGCTGCCATAAAAAAAACCTACGGGGTGGAAAGAGACCAATCGTGGCCTGGACTTCCTCGATAATAGGCCCACAATCACACATGCGGCGAGGAAACCTCTGCAAAATACACAGAGAGCTGTATGAGCAATTTGAATCACACCTTCCCAACCATTTCATTCATTTTTTAATTAAGCGTGAGAAAAGGGGAAGAAAAGGGACTGAGAGCGAGAGAGAGATTTATAGTCTTAAACCAATACCGTGCCATCTTGGTTCAACGTAGGACTTATCTCAGCTCTGCCAGGCATAGTCATGAGCACTTAACCTTGCAGTGAACGCAACCCATCATCATCATCATCATCATCACCTCGCAAAAAGGCAATGTCGATATCTTCTTCATCCTGAGCCCCGCTCCCCTACCCTGCCCTGCCTGCGCCCGATCCACGGATGTCCTTCGACAGGAGGGATGCTCATACCTGTGACTAACCCGTCCTACAGTCAAGTTTGTTGCGTGGCATTAGACGAGGCCTTGAGAGGAAGCATCCTTCATGCACACTCGATTCTGTGCCACCAATCCTCTGCTGACAACCCGAGGAGCATTTCACACTCGGGCCACAGGCGCACGCAGCGTAATATTCAAAGTGTGTGAGCTCATGAATCACAACTCCTTTATCCATCTAATTCTTTTGTGGCTTTCTTTTTTTCTTTTTCAAGAAACGTTTTCAGGTAAAATATCCATCATTATATAACCAAGTTGATATCTCCCAGCTTAGACCCGACCTTTAAATTCCGAGCTCTCGTACGTTTGGTCACCGGTGAGTGCTTGTTTGTTCCAGCGTTCTGATGAGCAGCCCTCGTCGAATCCAGCAGAGGCTCCCTAATTGACTCGACTGAAAAATTAATGCATCACTTAACAGCATTTTTGTGTTCATATGGTATTTAGAGAACACAGGTGCAAATCCCACATGGTGACAAATGTTTAATTGATGAAGCCATATGACAATGCTGGGGATAGAAGAAGAAAAAACAAAGTGAAAAAAGGAAGTGAAATTTAAAGTATTTACGTGGACCGAGTGACTTATTTTTCTCGTACAACTGAAGCTTTTTGTTACATTGCTTTCAGCTGCCATATCTGAGGGGGTTGCAAAAAAAAATATTGTACAATGCACTACAATGGCAATGTGTCATAAACAAGAAAGGCCCACCAATTAGGCACCACGACACTGTTTGCAAAAGCTATTACTGAACGAGATCAAATATGCTCGATGGCCCCGCATTCCCACCCATGCCAGAGACGCACGGTCGATATATATATTCTGGGGGAGGGAAGCGAGCGTGGCAGCCAGGCTGACTCTCCCCAGGTGAGTCCCAGCAATGAGCTGTGAACAAGCTGCTTTGGCCGCGCTGGCCAGCAGCCTTCCCCTCCACCTGCCTGACACTTCCACACAGGCCAGGGAGCAGGTGGCCCTTAGCCGCGGGATTAGCCCGCAGTTCTGCTGGTCATAGAGCTGCAATGGTAAAAACAAAAAAGCCACCATAGCTAGAACAAACCTCACATCTATAGCTAAAGTAAACCTCTCTTATTATATGCACATTTCAAATAAAACCATGCCCTTACATAGAAAGAAATGACCTGGCAGAAAATGATGGATTGAAATAAAAGAAAAAGAGACTTTTTTCATTCATGCATATTTTGTGTAGAAGATGGACATTGAGGTAAAGAAAAGTAACATTCTGTGTGACTGCTACATAGTTTCTTGCATTTCAAGGACAATCCAACACAGCAGAACATTTTGTTTGATTATTTGATGAGAGTTTAATTATTTCCAAAAGCATTTTTAGAGCTCTCCCCTCCCCTCAGACGTCCCTCTCTCTTGTCCCCATATCTCTGCTTCCCCCTCGACAACCATAAACCTCACACTGCCCATGGGAAGTAAAAAAAAAAAACGAGGGAGCATTCAACTGGCCGAATTAATGTTTCCACACGATAAGCGAGCTTAATATAACGCTGACAATCACAGCACTCACCCTGCCAACCAGAATTGGATCGGGTCCAGAGAATTCCTCCAGCACAAACATTTGATTCCAAACCCATCCTCTCTTGGCGCGGCTCAGTAATCTTTGTCCTTCGCCAGGACCGCTCGGCTCCGCTGCAGACCCGCCGGTTTGTGTACTTTTGGACTGGCCTATGATGGGAGTCATGGACACACAAGGAACACAAGTAATCCACACCAGCAGCAAGGACATCCACAGATCCACCAGCATCTCCTCGGACCGCTTTGGCATCCTGTCGTTGTGTGTTTTGTTTGTTTGTTTGTTTGTTTGTTTGTTTGTTCGTTTGACGAGACTCCTCTCTCTCTCTCTCTCTCTCTCTCTCTCTCTCTCTCTCGGCCTCTGGTTTCCAGCCCCTCTCTTCAGATCAACAGCTCCTTCTTGGATAACAAGGGAAAGGTTACTTGTGTCCTCTTTGAACGGCGGAGCTTGCATTCATGGTGTGATAAAGGTCACTCGCATGGCTTGGCATGCCTCCATAGCAGTTGGTGAGGGGTTGAGGAGCGCAGCGCAGCATCCATTTGGCTTTATTCCGAGAGGGAGACCTATGAGGGAGCAATCACAGTCAATTGTTAGCCTGTTTTTTTAGTCTTGTGAGGTGTTGTTTGGAGGACGTGGAGAAGAAAGGGGGAGATATGCATAAGAAGTAGAGATATTTGAAGAAATCAGATGAGAAAGAGAGAAGAAAATATGCTTGGGAATGCAAGTATAAGGATTTAAAAAGCAGAAAGAAAAATCTCATTTTTGTAGAAGAAGTCAAAATGTCACTTCATTATTACAAATGATCTTTCTGTAGCAGACCTGACCCTTTATTCCAATCTTGTTGTCATATTATGCCGCTACAAGCGAACAACAAATGGGTATGTCTGTACTCTGAGGCTATCCAGCCCACAACATCAGATTGCCTTGCTTTTAATCTGTTGTTCTGGGGATTATCCTTGAAAAGATTTTGAGCAATTACATGTTTCTTATGATTAATGCTTTCACAACACATTTTGCTTGAAACGTGTCATGGGCTGCAATCAGATTCCTTTAAACGCCGCTGCATGCAGGCAATAGTGTGAGCTCCACATACAGTGGGTGTCTGCAGGTGAGGCGATACAATGTCAACAGCGCTGCAGTTTACTGATATCATAGTAATCCAGATGAGATCATCGTGAGGGTATTTAGAGGAAGTGTTTAATCATTGAATCAAATATGTGATATGACAGTGGAACTGCATTTTTCTAATCAACATTGCATTTACTTTTTTTTTTTTTTTTAACACAGCAAGACTGAAATAAAATGCAAAACAGTCAAATTGAATACAAACCGTGCAATGAGGAAAAAAAGGATGTAATGTAAATTTTGACCTTTAATCAAAAACTGTTTTATCTTCAACGTCCATTCAAACAGCTCAGTCGCTTCAGTTTACAGCACACTGATGCGCATTGTTCACCAGAATGCAAAACCAGAGGAGGAGAAATACAAAAAAAAAAAACCCATAATAAACCACACAGGGTTGGCTTTGAGTTGTCCAGGTGGACATGCTATGGCTATGTCAGCTGTGTCTTGGTTAGTTCTGGTAACTTTTTAGTACGCGCAGTGTAATCATAATGCTGCGTGGCTCCACGGATGCATTTTCAAGGACAATAAGCTGTAACGTATTCCGTTCTGAAGCCTGAACTGCAATATCACGAAGTGTGGAGTGATCCGAGTTACCGTGACGTCCTCCAACTCACCCGGAGACCGAAAGATGATTTTGATTCTTTTTTTTTTTTTTTAATTTTTTTAGAAAAAATAAGGTGGATAAATATAAAAGATAATAAAACCATTTGAGAATACTAAATAATAAACCATATTCAATTTAACCATGAAAATAGCTGATTTTTTTTTCTCCTCCTCCTGCATTTTAAGCCACTATTGTCGGGTGACTGAGCAGAGCGGTGTTTCAGCACCACGGGGGTGAGGACAGCTCCCCGCCGGAGAGCCGCCGCGTCAGACAGCCGCGAACAGAGCGGCAGCGAACAGAGCGGCGGCGGCGGAGGAGCTGTCCAAGGTGCTCCATCCACAGAGGAGCACTACTTTTTAACCCAAGTTGCAGACCTTCCTGTGGACTTGCTCTCTCGGTAATACCTGTTAGGTGAACACAGCCCCATCACGGTGCCGGGTGTACTCACCGGTGAGACTTGCATCCTTCCCCGGTGCTGCTGCTGCTGCTGCTGCTGCTGCTGCATCTGCATCGCTTCACCGTTCCTTCAGAAATATACGGCAAAAAAAAGAAAAGAAAGTCCAATGCGTCTCACTCGAGGCGGAGGGAGAAACGAATACAAAAAAAAGGCTAGAAATCCGTCCCGCGGAGTGACAGTGTTGGCTGTGTGGGTGTGTGTGTGTGTGTGTGTGTGTGTGTGTGTGTGTGTGTGTGTGTAAGTTGGGAGCTCCGACAGGCTCGCCGGCCGACTGGAAAAGTGAGGAAGGAGATGGAGGAGAGACGAAGAGAGCCTCCCTCCTCCGCGGCGCTCATTGGGCTGATGAGGAGCCGGGTCAACAGGCGCGCAATGAACGCCTGCCGCTCTGCCGCTCTGCCGCTCTGCCGCTCTGCCGCTCTGCCGCCGCCGACGCGCAAAAAAAAAAGGTTATCGTCTCACGTTGCCGTAGACATCACATAGGTGCGTGTGTGTGTGTGTGTGTGTGTGTGTGCAGGTAAAAGTCCTCTTCCCTTCTGTATTCTCTTCACTCCACACACAACACAACGAGTTGCCCTCTCTTCTCTCGGTTATTAGCGGAGTAAAATAGGGCCAGTCGATGAGTAAAACCGAGCTGCTCACTCCATAGGGTTACGCATTGGACAGAGTGGAAAGGCGCGCATTGTGGCCCCTGTTGGCGCAACAGAAAGTGAAACTACTAAGTCTTTAAAGTGACACTTCTGTGTACTTGTAGTTTTATTTGTATTCTGTAGACATGAACGTGTCTGTGCATGAAAAAAACTAAATCCTACATTAAAAAAAAAAAAAGAAAAAGACAAGGAGCAGGCAGAGAGTGTTACACGGGGTTCTTATTAAGACAAGTTAGTGAAAAGGTCATGCTTGTCATTGCATTGCTGGATGTGAGTGTTTGTTTGAGTGACAGCAAAGAGGGGGCGGGGGGGGGGGGGGTGTGTGTGTGTGTGTGTGTGTGTGTGTGTGTGTGTGTGCACGCTTCGGTCCACCAGAGAGAGCCCTCTAGTGTTTGTCCGACTACTTGGCAGCAGGCCTTGGGGAGGGGGGGGGGGGGGAGCAGCCTTGATTAGTACAGGACGGTACTGTCACACACACACACACACACACACACACACACACACACACACACACACACACACACACACACACACACCTTAGTGCTTCAGCTCATGCATGCATGCATATTCAGTGAGTCAAAAGAGTAAAAAAAAAGTCGTTATTTTGGTATGAGGTGCCGTAAAGCACCTTTAACACAAACGGAGCAGCTCCTCTTTGGCCTCGCCTGGCGGAGGCCCTTTTTTGACCCAAGTGCCAGAGAACCCAATTAGCAAAGACATCAAGTCTACCATTATTTATTTCTGTACCGTTTAATTTCCTTCCTACTCACACTTTGATGTTGCAGCTGCGTTTCAGATGGGAATTCTCCAATCATCTCTTTTTAAAAGCTTCTGCTGCATAATGCATTAGGCTGTAAATGTTGAGCCATGTTTCTCTTGCTCGATATGAGTGAAGATTTCATTGACGGACACGTATCGCGTGTGTGTGTGTGTGTGTGTGTGTGTGTGTGTGTGTGTGTGTGTGTGTGTGTGTGCGCGTGTGTAGATAGAGTCAAATGTATTTATAAAAAGGACTGCTGCAGGGGGCTGCTGGTCTAAAATCAGTGTTCATGTTTGAGTTAATAAACAGCCATGGGAGTAGCTTAACCTGTTGTGTTGATGTTATTACTTTTATGATGCAGTCTAATCACGCCCTCTCTCTTTCTGTGTCACACACATATGCAGTGCCTAACACAACACAGTAAAAGCACCAGCCCTAATTTATGCTTAATACAACAATAAGAATTAATGTCACTGATGGCATGCTCTTGAACACGTAGGTTGAAAACCTTTTTACTTGTTACTTGCTGTCCCTAATTTGTTTTGGTTGCATTAAGCAAAATACTTGGTAAATTTAGGAAAAAGATTTTGGAAGTGGTTACTTTGGCAATTAAATGACGTGAGAAATAAGTTACTGTTACTCTAATTTCACTAGGGACACTAACACCGGTCTCCTGGGTGAGGTCTGCTGCTGTTGACCAACCCATTTGCTTTTCCTCTCTTTATCTAACATGAATTACAAATGTATTGATACCACAGGATTTATACGAATGACAGAGCATTACTTTTCCATAGATATAGCTTCGAACAATCATGACAGCCTGGGCCTGATCCACAGTACTGAAGCTGTTTCATATATCCAACTCGTCTGGTACCATTTTTTTTTTTGTTAAAGAAAATCTCACAATGCAGCTTTAAAAGAAGTAGGACCCGCTGGGACCAATGCTCACTCACTTCCTCCTCCCAGGACTTCAATTAAGATCAGGTAGAGGCCTCCTTTGACATCAGGTGAATCTGAAACTATCATTCAAAGTCCTGCAAATGAGACGGTTCCAGCTTGAAATTAGTGATTAATTCCACTTGCATGGCCCCTGCCAGTGATCAAAATATCAGATGGCTGTGAAAAAAGGCAAAGTAAGTGGAGGGGAAATGGTCTTTTAGAATCCAAGCATCCTCAATCGATCATTAGTCACTGCTTTGTCAGCGGTATTAATCACAGAGCCGTTGCAGTGTGTGCCCGGCTGACTTCCACAATCTGAAGCTCCGCACAGCGAGTCACCACCAGAATGGTCGTCGTTACCATAATGTGACGTTGTTGTTTTGATTCAGATTGTCTTTTATGTTATTTATTCAGTGACCAATCACTTAGAGCACGAGCTTGCCCACTCGTATGCTTGGTCACACCAAGGTATTCTCAGTTGTAAGTATACGAGCCTGTTAAAATAGAGGTGTAAATGTCCTCAAAGACACATTTTCGTCACCAAGGCCGGCCAAGTTTCTGACTCAACACCCATCACTCAATTTGATGAGTCTTCACTGAAACAGCGTCCAGCCGAAGGTTGAGATAACCAGCAATGGCAAACTATGCTTTTAGCTTTATGTTCCTTCTTAACTTTGCTTTACTTTCCCCTCAAGGCTCCTCGTTAAAGGACACCCCCCACCCCCCGGGGTGTCACCACAACCCTCATCTCCACAGCTACGACTGGCAGGGCTCATCCATGGCAACCGCTGCACAGTATTTTCCTCTTTGGAGTTGTTTTTCTTGTCATAATAAGAAAAAAAAACTCAATGTTTACGTATTTTTCTGACCAGTGACCCCTTGTGGTCATGCCAATAATGACTGTTCTCAAATACCCGGAGGACATTTTTGGTTCCCAGTTAAAAAAAAAAAAATTGTCTTTCAGTTATTCAGCCCTGCTTTTTTCAATTTAAGAATATTCCAAAGCAAATATTTCTTACTCCCCATTGGTTAATACCAATTCTTGTTCAGTGCCACTTGGGATGGGATACTGACAAACAGAGACACCCTTTAACATCTGTATGAAACACAACATACATATGTTATGGTCCCATTTAGAGTCAAACAGACCATAAAGCAGGGTATGCTTTAGGGAGAGGCTACTTTGTGATTGACAGGTTGATCCCTGAGCGTTGTCCCATCTGGGAGTTGATGAGATGTATTGTTTTAACACTTTAACCCTTTCATAATGTGTTTGCAGTTCATGTAAGGTAATTGTAACATTGTGGTTGCCGACAAGAAACTCAAGGCTTCAAAACTGTTGTCAAAAACCAGCTGTTAACACCACGGTAACTATGTTCATTCCATACCATTCTATTTTTGTGATGTTAATTTATGTTATCGTAGATTTGTTTCATAAATGAAGTACTTAACGATTGCCAATTACGTAAAAAACATAGTTATTTAAACCATAACCACGAAGATCTCGTAAACCTGTGTCAGAAGTGAATTATTAAATTATACTATGCATGTAGCGAGAGTAAAACTGACACGCCTTCCGTGACATGTCATAAACTGACACGAGAGGGGTACCGAGAGCGTCATGGTTTAAAGCTTAGGGCAATTGAACAAGCGTCAGTATTAGAAGTGAGAATGTGTTCTCCAAATCTACACCCCTTGTCATCCAGCTCAAATGATCCATCTCCTCCTCACATCTGGACTATTGTAATGCGGTGTGCTCTTATTTAAGGCAAGAAGGCGTAGCACGTCCACAAGTAGTTCAGCTACAGCTCCACAGTATTCCTGCATCACTGTGGTCAATTGACTAAAAAAAATAAAAAATCAATAATTCTGTGCAGCCTAACCATGGCCACAATCTTCTCTGACCTCAATTCATTTTTGATGCCTAAACTTAACAACCTTAAGCCAGAAAACACTATTATGAAACTTGTTTTTGACAACCATGGTTTGGAAGGCTAAAGACCCATTTTGTTGCACTTTTTTCTCCAGTTATTGAGGCATAAGCACACATGGACACATTGACACCGGAGCTGTGTCATATCACATCTCACTCGTCTGGTACCACTTTATTGTTTAAAAAAATGTCACATTGCAGCTTTAAAAGAAGTGGTACCATTGGGACCGATGCTCATTCACTTCCTCCTCCCATGAATTCACAGGTGATCATGAGCTTGAAACTACTCATGATCGCCAACTTGTCTCATTAATGTTTGGGGTTCTGCCACAATCATTGGGGCAAAAGCAAGGTTACAGTGATGATGTCAGTGAGTTACTATGCAGTTCACGTGTTAGGGGGGAATGACTCCGTGTCTACACTGATGAAATTGTCGTATTCTTCTTCTTTCTCCTCTTCACCTTGTCCCTGCTTCTTTGGTCATTAAAACATTACAATACAATATCAGTAAAAGTGCTCAACTCAATAGGCATGTTGCTGGTGGACATGAAAGGCTTGGAAATGCTCATTGTTCTTCATTGTCAAGTGCGGCCCTCTCCATTTGACAGTATAATATGAACAGCACAATTGAGAGGCCCAGACTGGTTCCTTCCATTTGGCTCCTTCAAAACCGCCATGGTTGATTTCAGGCAGCTTTTTAAAATAATATTTTTGGAGCTGTGAATTGTTTAAAATGTCAAAATATGCAAATTAGCCCTGACCTCTTTTTGAATCATACAATGCTGAATTAAATCAAACTTTTATTCCAGTTGAGTAAAAGGAGAATATGAAATAAAATATCCCAACTGCTTAAACCTAATCCCACCAACTGGGAACCCCAGAGGTTTACTTTTTTGCTGTATGTCCAGGTGCTTAGTTACCAACTATCCATGACTTTAGTCAAACTGTTTGTTCCTAATGACTTAATATCATTGTTGTCTCTTTCTGTTTCATTAGTGCTTTTTAATTCATACATTTAAATACCAATGTATTGGGGTCAAAAGTCAAAGGAAACCCAATTGATCTTTCGTTAAGTCCCACTATTTCAACGCAGACTGGCCAATCCTAGCTTAGCATCAGCCAGATCGCACCAGGGACTAACAACTCTATGTCTCTGCTCAGTAAACTCTCATGCAATGGTTTCACATTTTTGTCATTTACATGGTGGTTTTGTGGATTGGAGCTATTCGTGGTAAAACGTTGGGATAAACAGTGTAATAGTGATACTCGTTGACCGGAGAGGTTGGAAGGAAATATACAATAAAAAAAAAATGGAGCTAGCATTAGCAGAGTACGTTAGCACATAAACAACACGTTTTGGCACTTCTACGCTACGC
This sequence comes from Anoplopoma fimbria, assembly GCF_027596085.1. Taxonomy (NCBI): domain Eukaryota; kingdom Metazoa; phylum Chordata; class Actinopteri; order Perciformes; family Anoplopomatidae; genus Anoplopoma; species Anoplopoma fimbria. The sequence goes on from NC_072450.1 coordinate 31,721,907, forward strand.
TAGCTACTAAAGGTACGGTGATTATAAACACTGTTATAAAACAAACAGTTTTTGCTTTTTGTTGATTGTTACAGTCCTACATTTTTGACACTTTCACATATTTTCAACCGGTTTTTGCTGCTGAATCAGAAGTTCTGGACAAACCCTTCTAATGCATATTTTAGAGCCCACTGTCTACTTCTATCTGAAATCCATTTTTTGGTTTTTCAGAGAATCTTTATATCATTTAAAATGTATCTATTCAGGGAGTGCAGTTAGTGACAATGTGAGCTCCATGGTAGCTTTAACAGCTTGACAGAGCTGCAGCTGGAGGCGGAGCTTAGTGAAGTTCAATTGCAGCCTATGCTGTTTTTATAGATAGAAAAAGATGGATAAAATTAGTCCTAATTAAAAGTATCACACATTATCAAGGCATTAATCACACTAATTCTATAACTAATAATGTTTGGAGAACAAAAGAGTCAGCAGACTTGCATGTTGAATATGCTGGTAGGATAACGGGTTAAACATGGAGGATTCCTGCTCATACAAGATGCAAAGTGCACAACCGATTCCCCCACGCTTGGAGCCGCTGGGAGATTTTTGGTTCACGTCTGTGTTTGAGCAGGGCCGAGATATAAGTACAGCATGTGGCACATTAGCATTCCTAAAAGTCACACTTTAATTGGTTGCAGATTAAAGTTAATTGATTTAGCTGATAGTTTTAAAGCTCCTGAAGATAATTAAGTGCAGTGTTGAGAATTCTGATATGTTGACATTTTAAGAATGAACAACCTGTAACGCATGGGTACAACATAACGTTAACTAACATCTTAATCATGCAAATTAAAAAACACGGCAGATTTAATTATCATCGGTCGAATCATTGGTCCTCATTAATTACATTGGGCTTATTTATTCACTTTCACATATCTATTCCACTTACTTCCCAATTATGCAGGACAGTCCTCAGACCCCTGCTGATATAACAAACAGTGATTCCATTCCTGCTTCATTAGGGGATGCATGTAATAGGACGCTCAGGGGATGGAGGGACAAATGAGTATCCAAGGTTGGAGAGCTGCTGCAACAAGAATCCAGAGCATCAGAAATGAGCATTAGACTTCCTTAATACACATTGGAATTTTACTTTGAGCATTGCTGTAAGATATATTTTGATCAGACAATTCACCTAAGCTTTCTTTATAACAGCACCGTGCCTTCGTAACATCCTAAATGATTCAACCTTTGTAAAAATGTGGGTAATGAATCCACGTTGTGAACTTATTTAAAGGGACAGTGTGTAGGACTTGGTGGCATCTAGCCGTGTGGTTGAAGATTGAAACCAATTGAATACTGCTCCCTTTCCAAGACTGAGGACCATGGAACTGTGGTAACGCCTTCCTCTTGCTCAGAGGCCATCCTTACGACAATAACAAAACTTATGAAGTTGACAGCGGCTAGCAGTACAATGGTTTTGCACTCTGCAACTCACTGCAGTGGCCTTTAGGTAACTTATAAAGCACACAAGTCTCTGCTGTAGAAAAATGAAGGTGCAACACGTTGGACCCCGTGAAAAGGACCCACTTCACATGAAGATATGACAAGTTCTTATTCCCTACTCAAATACCAACGCTTGCTCAGTGCCTCTTTGGTGTCTGGTACAGACACACTGAGGCCCCCTCTAGGGTCTGCATGAGACGCAACAGGCTTTCATATAACTTCAACCACAACCAATCCCGTCGGTATAAGGCCGTCAGAAGAACGGGTGAGAAAGTCGGCTCAGGGAGGAGTCCTGGGTGGACGGTTGGGTCAAACAAACACACACTTTCACCCACGAGACAGCTGTCCATGTCCTGTTTAAACGTTGACTTATTGAACCTTTCTTTCCTCATGCAACTTACGTACTTACCTGTGTAGGTAAGTTACATTTCAAGCGTACTTATTTTGACCCAAATCACAACTTTTTCCAAAACCCAACCAAGTATTTTGGCTTCCTAAACCTTAACAACTAACTTTTTTTTTGCCTTATTGCCTCATCACCTGACAAAGTACACCTAAAAATCTATTTATTTTGAAACGCATTATGCATGTAACAAGCTTAAACTCGATGTCCCTGACACATCCAAGACCAACGCTAGAGGGATACGTCATCATACAAATAGACACTTAAACCCAAATAGCTACGTATGTGCAGCCGGTGCCAGCGGTGTATGAATGTGTATGAATGGTTAGATAGTCCTGATGGACAGGTGGCACCTTGCATGGTAGCCCCTGCCATCAGTGTATGAATGGGTGTGAATGGGTGAATGATGACATGTAGTGTTAAAGCACTTTGAGTGGTCGGAACACTAGTGAAGCGCTATACAAGTAGAGTCCATTATTTGAAGAGTTGGAAAAGAGAACCTGTTGCAACACATTTTGATGCGACATAACATTATGTTGGCAAAAGAAAATAGCATATACACAAGGTACAGATGAGATTTGTCATTGGAAAAATTCTAAGCTCCCCATCTGTTGGTAGTTGGGATATTTCAGTTTAGACCAACTATCAACATTGCCATCCCTAGAGCCGCTGGAATGGCAAGAGATCTATAAGGGTGTTCTCATACCTTTCTGTTTTTCCAAACACAGTAATGGACACAGTTTGGCTCAAAGTTAAAGTCTCCAATCCTCTATTTATCTTCATTGGACATTAGCCTTTTCTCTGATATGGTCATCCCAAAGTATGATTGCCACCATCGAGGCTCACAGTTGCCATGACGCCTATGATGGTGAATGTTTGGTTTTATTATATGTTCAGTCAACTTTAGAATTACATGCCTCAAGTAGCCAACGCAAGATTTTTAGAATATATCTCGCAGCACCTGTAGGTTTAAATTGACTTAGCCATTTGTATTTGATCAAAGGTGCGTTTGTTTCACTAAACTGCATTGAGCTTTTTAAGGTAGTTCCTTATGGAAAATCACACTCAAGGAGAAAGTTACATTATGTCTTTACGTGACCCAGCTCTATTCTTTAACATCTCTCCATCTATGTCAGCCTCTCTGACGGTCGTCATGCTGTGTGAGCATTGGGATACAATAGCAAAACTGAATGTGGCAAAAAGGAAGTAATTAGACCTTAATCGGTCGTAATGTGAGTGGGAGGTTATAGATGAAGACAAGTGCTGGTGCAAGAGTTCTATGATGACATGAAGACAGACATCAATAGACCTTGATGGCTGTAATGAATAGAGAGCGTGCTGAGATGATGACACTTTACCTTTAATAGTGCTCATTAAGAAGACTAGCCACTTGGTTGACGAGGATGAGAGATGAGCTGTCGTCAGGACACGGACAGAGGAAGGGTCTTATGAATTATAGAACCCTGGAAGGACCCAGACAAGTGCAAACCAGGAGCAGGTCCAGTAAATGTTTAACGGGGGGTTCAGACTGAGGCACACACTGAAAGTTTGAAGGGGGAGGGGGGCATTTGTAAAACAAAGCTCTGCCTAAATGAGAACATGTGGCAATGCAATAGATAGAGTATGTACAGTCTAAACATGCACAGGAGTCAAAGTAGCCATTGCAGGTTTAAGTATAATTAAAAAAGATATATATATATAGTACTGGTGTGAGAACAATAAATGATAATAGCAAGACTTTATAGACATAATAAACAGCTGGAAGTATGATGTGACTGTGGTGTATACACTATAGGTCAGATATATATCGTGTAGACAGTGGTTTAGATAAATTTGAATACTCTATAGGTCAATAGTATTAGATGTATGGGAATGTGAGAGTGTACGTAAGTGCTTGTGCAGTAGTTTGGCAGTGTTGAGTAAGTGTGAGCTGGCAGCCAATACAAATAAATAACCACCATTTGTAACTCCAAACCATAAATAATAAGCAAAAGTGCTTCCCAACCCAGAACAAATTGTTTCATTTACGGTGGGGTATGGGACAACCTGTCCAGCATGAGAAACTAACCAACTAAACTCTATGCCAGCTCTAAAAGAGGCTGCGGCACAATGGTTTCACTTTTTCATCTCTACGACTATCAGCGAGGTTGTCCTTTGCACAACTCAACATTTTAATAAGGTCACATTTGAAAGTTGATGGTACCCTTTAAAGTCTTGGTTGTATGCAATAAAGGCACATTAAGGCTGAGTTGCTTTTGCACAAAACACAAATTGTCCCTATATCAGCCTAATTCTTGCCGTATTCCTCTTGCAGCCTGTTGTTTAACTAGCATACTAACTCTCCTGTCGTTTCAGAGCCTGCCACTCCTTCCTGACCTGCAATAACCTCTGTTCCTGACATTCCATATCAGCTGTGTTCACATACAAATACACAAAGAGTCATACAGCATGAACATGCTTCCCTGATTAAGAATGATGCTCCCGTACAATGTTTACAGGCGCATGTTAGCAGCAAAACTGAAAACTTTCGATATGACAGAACAAAATTATGCAGTTCTGAGTTCACTTAAATTTAAATGATCCTGAAGCCGTGATGGACCACAGGATTCTTGTGATTTTATGCTGTATTATTACAAATCATTTTTGAGTTAATGTGCCATGTTACTCAAAAGAAACAATGAAGGTGTCAGATGGTTGTCAGATTCCAGTGCTGTATCGGAAAATGCAGACACTGAAGTTTCATGTGGTGTGTGATGATCTAACACAGTCTCAAGGCAGTTGGTGAAATAGTCAGTAAATGCAATCCATCGGTTGCGTGGCAAGGGACAAGAATTGTGCAGAATTGTCTTTTTCGGAACGACATTATGCTACAAAACCAAAGTTACTGTAGGTTTAGGTAACACAACCATCTTTAGGTTTAGGCATTAAAACCACTTAGTAAGGTTTAAGAAAAAAACAACTGATGTCGAACACTGGTCTTGTGGTTGAAACAACAATGGGTGTGAATGTGAATTTTGTTCAATCCTGGGCATGGCACCTTGCATAGCCTCTGCCATCACACATGGTCTGAATGTGGTTGAAAGGTTTTTCCAGTGTTTGTCTCACTTCACACCTGGACCTGTGCAATTTTGTCTTCATCTCCAATCAACTCCCCTTTCAGAATAATGGGTGTGAATGTGAAATTTGTTCAATCCTGATGAGCAATTGGCACCTTGCATGCTAGCCTCTGCCATCAGTGTATGCATGTTTGTGTCAAACGGGTGAATGCTGACACGTAGTGTGCAGCGCCTTGAGTGGTCGGAAGACTAAGAAAGAGCTATATAGTAAATACCTTTTACCATTTACAACCTGTTCTCACTCCGGACTCTTCAAATACAGACACATGGTCAGTGGCCCTCAGCCTCTGTTACAGACGCATCAAGGCTCACTTTCAACCAACTCTAATGTAAACCCAGTGATAGACAGTCAGAGCAAATGAAACAGTAAATAGATTGAGAAAGTTTCTCGCAGGAGATCGCTGTTGATGTCCCATGTGAAACCAAGTCAACGTTGACTTGTTTTACCTAACCCACGTAACTTACGTACCAAACACTGTGTACAAGTTACGTAACAAGGGTATTTATTTAACGTAACAAACATACAAAACTATTTTAACCCAAACTATGATCTTTGTTGCCTTGACCTAGCAAAGTAAAGCTTTAAACTAAATGAACCTAGATTTGAAGTTTATTTTGAAAAGACACTGTTTGCATATAACAAGTGGAAACGGATAAAAAGTTGCTGACACCACCCAAACTGGCGCCAGAGGTGTACAAAGAGCGTCATAGTTGAAGCTAGACCAGTTGGTGAAGACCTAAAAAAGAGCTACAGGGTGAATACTGGAGGCAGATGAGGAAGGAAGCATGATTCCAAAAGAGTGCCGCATGTGCAAATAATCTGTTTGCTCTCAAGTTCTCCATAGCAACATTAAAGGTGATGATATGTCAGTGTTGTTTTCACATCTTGTTTTTTTGCTGCCCCAAAGTGTCCAAAAAATAAAATAATAGAGAGAAATAATTTCAGTTTCCTCCTTTTTTTGAGAATTTTAAATATCTCAGTTGTTGCAGTATCAAGCAGTTGAACAGTGGGCTAATGTGTAACTACAAAGCCAGAACAAACAGCTCATGTAACTGTGTCAGTGTGTATATATTCACTATATAATTCCATGTTTTGATGATCTATCCATACATCTCTTGGATACTTGGCAGTACACCCTACATTTGAAGATGAACTTGAAATAGCTCAGAGCTTCGCAACTAATGGGACTACCTAATTCCTTTTTTTTCTCTTGCACCAAGACGACATCTCAGAGGGAATTCCAGTTTCTAATTAATAATTGGTGTATGTGGCTGACGCTCTGTGAGATTATTTGAAGTCATTAGAAAACACCCCCTTCCACTGAATCTTAGGAGAGAAAGAAGGCGACTAGCAGTCCTGCAGGGATTGTACCGCCTCACCAAAAGTGTTTTGTACATGAAATTTAATTGCGGCATCCACAAACTTGTTCCTATGAGTATTACAAAATAATGACTCTGTTCTAACATGAAATTAAAAGCAAAAATGTTTTGTTTTTTCTCTAGGCTGGAATAATCTTAATGGAAAATGCTTACATCCTAAGTCCTGTTGTTCTCAGTGCTTTACCTCATTGTTTGATGATGAATTGCCACTTGTCCTGACTCTCAATCAAATTCTCTCTGTGTTCAGTTTTCCATATCTTGCAGCTTTCACGGTCCAAAAAGGCTTCTCCCTTGGCGCTGCATACAGAAAGTTTCCTTTGTTCTCTAGAAAATTGACCAAACACCAGACAGCCAAGTGTGAACTGCTGTTTGATGACAAACACCGGGAAATACGGTATCATGACAAATTAGGAGACGATGCGATCTGCAACAGCTTTAAGATCATGCCTGACAAATAGGCCTAAAAATAAGACGTTAAAGAAGAACAAAGGGATACAGATATCAAAGCTGACGTGTCGAGGGCAGCAAAAGGAAAGAAAGGTACTTCAGGACGGAGAGTATGGAAAGGGCTCGAGGAGAATGGAAAGCACCAGGACAAACACATCTAGGCTATTGATTTATTGGAGGGTATAGTCTTGGAGACGGGTGCAAGATTGATCAAATGGAAGGTTATCCTTACTCACAGAGGCAAGCTGTTTGCCAATATCCATCACTGGAAACTCAAAATGGCTCAAAGGATCCTTGACATTCCCCAACACTGCAGAGGCAGTGCAGGTTAGGAGATTCTCTGTGTGTAGAGGGATTGGTTCAGACTCCACAAAAACAAGGCTAGTGTCCATTAGATATCAATACAGGCTACATCTTCTTTTTTATCCATCCACTAGGGCTGGGTGATAATATTTAATCACTATGTGTGTGTGTGTGTGTATATATATATATATATATATTATTACACAGACAATTATTGTGATATAAATAAACTCATTTATTCCTGTTGGGATACATTGTAGTAAATTCAGAACTTTTATTATGATCAAAAGTTGTATGAGCTGCAATGTTAATTATCATCACCATAATTATTTTAAGTACCCTTATTGTTAAAAAAAAAAAAAAACAGTCTCAGAACAATCCATTAGAAACCCCACATTGTGAAATGTTTGCAGCAAGAATCTCATATCTTTGTTATCATTACTTTTATCAGTTTACATTTTCAATGATGCAAATCAATCTGCCTTTTGCAATCAAAAAAAAGCAACAGCATATCTTATGTGTTGCTGGTGGTACACTAGTACTGTGTGTTTTTTATCAACCCGTTCTGATGCCAACTAGTCACATTCCGACACTCGGTTCGACCTCTTGGCGTCATTTTCTAAAGTACTCGGTTTTCCAGTCCGTCAAACTATGATTGCAGTAAACACGTCGGTGACATTGGTAGTTCAGGAGGAAAATACTTGATTAGGTTTAGGCAACAAAACTACTTAGTTAGGTACAGGAAAATAAAATTGTGGCTTTGGAATAAAAATTCTATGTTTGTAAAGTGAAAGTAAGCTTAACATTGTGAACACAGAGGAAGGACAAGCAAAATGATCTCCTGGTTGAAAGTCCTGTGTTTGTTTAACCAAGAAACCTCCCCAGCAGCCGCCTTCCCCATTGTGAGTATGCGGCACTGTTGCACTATCCTTTTCTGCTGAGTCAAGTATTGCGTCACAGATGCTTGGGCCGGCACCAGAATCAGGTGTTATCAAATGTTAACTTATTTTATTAAATCGGTTACTTATTCAGTCCCTTTTTTCAAAATCTCAAATCAGAGGTGGTGATGTTGGAACAGTTGAAAGACGAACAAAGATGATTTTGATGTTTTCTATTTAGGTTCTGTGGAGTTTTAATGAAGTTTGTTTTTGATGATCAGCAAGTTAAATTTACTGTTGCCTGACTGGAGTCTTGTGGCATTGAGGAAAGCATATTTACTTGTTTAATTGTTTTTCTTATATTTATTATATATTCACTTCAATGTGCGCCAGCATCGCACCGAAAACGTGCCCACACAGAGTTATTTTAGCAGCTAAACTGACAGATATCTCTGTAATTGGTAGAGACCAGCACCAACTACAGAGCAAAATATCTGTCAGTTTAGCTGCTAAATGCTCCACCATGTTCACAAACAAACACTTTCAGGCTGCCATTTGGTGCTGTGCAGGTAGAGTACAGTGTGTAAAGTTTGGGACCTTTACCACTAAAATAAAGATGCCAAGGTTGGTGAGAGTGAAACAAAACAGTAAAGTTGGGAACCACAATTAGCTCAAACTAAACCCATCTATAGCTAAAAGGAACCGCAGAGTCTTCTGATAATTATCCGTCGGTTTGTCCCCTCTGGTTATTTGACCCGTTATTAATATAAAAAAATATTGATTATAGCAGCTTCAAGTACCCCTGCCCTCTGTCTCTGATCCCCTTCATGGCTTTAAATAGGGTCCTCTTCCTGGCCATAAATAGCCAAAGTAGCGCCACACCACCAATGTCTCGTTAACTCAATTATGCAGCCCTCACCATCAAGCTCATTGGGACTGCAGAGCTGTATTTCTGTGCTGACACTTGAATTCAGCACTCAGCATGTGGTGTGTTTAGCTAGCTTAACCAACACTGCTGTGCCTGTTTTGGGAAGGGGACTGTATCTGCAAGGCTAACGTACGATATGGTTGGCGAGAAATGGCTTTGTTTTTGCGATGGTATTCACTGTTGTCAATGAAGTGTCTCAAAGTGAGTTGTTACAGTACATGTAGGGACAGTATATGTCCCTACAGTATATGTAGGGACATTTAGCTGATGCCTTTGCTGTACACAACACTTTGACTCTAACTGCGAGGGCAAGCGAAAGAGAAAACCAACACAAAAACAGTTTTAGTGCGGCTTCGCTAACAGGGCTTTGTGAGTATCCACCATATATCCTGAACCGGCCCAGACTGCTCTGGGAAGTTATGGCCTGTTGAGCATCTATTAATTTGCATGTGCACTCGTGTTGACAAGAATCACCACCAGATTTACTGGCCTGATTGTTTCATCTGTCGGGGCACGGGAGTAAAATGAGCCACAATTAATTCCTGTGAACCAAAATCCACCTTGTCCATTAATCTTGTAATTGTAACAGAACACAGAGGAGGCAGCGGTGGCAGCTTGTCAAGTGGTGATGTGAGGTGAAGGAGATCCAGTCATCATACAGACTGACTGCCAAAGCTGCTGATCTTTTTAGAGACGTTTTTGTCATCAGTCCTGTTTTTTTTTTAAGTTTTATGGAGCTGAATATGACATTAAATATGTGGACAACATATGACATGACAGGAGCTCAGGTTTATACACGTTATTCTTTTAATGCATCGATGGGCTGCTTACCACTAATAATATTTTTTTCATTTTCAATTATTCAGTTGATTTTCTTTTTTTATTGTAATAAAATTAATTAATAATGCCATTATCAGCCAGTTATTCTAACTGTAGAGTTATAAACTAGTGATACTACCGTGTATCCACACACGATGGAGCCAACAAATATTTTCCATTTATTTAGATTTTTATATAATAGTTATGCTTTGGTTTAACTCCCCTATTTAGTTTATATAAAGCTACTTGTCATCAGGTTGCCCCCCCCAAAAAAGTAATTCATACTAAAACATTTGATTCTTAAATGTGCTGGTTTGTCTCAAAGAGCAAGGCACAAGCTTCTCACAGCTGAATTGATTTAAAATAAAGACAGATAAAGACAGATTTTGGAAAACAAACCAAAGAAAGAATAACATTTTGATAGACTTATACACTCTGTGTGAATTTTAAAGCTACTACGAGCTACTTTCATTTTGTTTTCATTTAGTTGACGGTCCTTGTGGACTAAAATCAGTAGTTTTTCTGAGCACCAGATTCCTTTTAGAAAACCTCTGACTTAACTGCAGAAGGGGTCCGGCAGTTTGACACACGTAGTTCTGGTTCCCTTGTGCCTCCTTTCCTCCAGCATGCCCCAAAATAGGTCCTGGCCCTCCAGCAGCGTTGTGTTGGTATTGGCTCCCAGTGGAGACCGGTGGAGCAGCAAGTCAAACCGCCCTTCTTGGCTGGAGGATGAGCCGCCGCTGCCGAGCTCTCCACCTCCCAACAGAACTACGCCTGCAGGTCCAAGGTGGCAACAAAGAATCGGACCCAGTTACACTTTACAGAAATAGCTACTCGTTGATGGTTCTCATTTACTAATGTAGTTCATATACTATTATAGACTGTTTCATAACCAGTTAAAAGTTTTTTTTTTTTTTTTTTTTAAATTGAATTGGCAGCGTCATTCTAAATTTACAGTTTGACATCTAGCCCGTGTCTTTGCTGTCAGGTAAAAGTACGTTGATTTTATGTAAACCCATTGTAAAAGTAGAATACTATAATGATTAGTAAGCAGTTGATACTCTTATAGTATGTACAATGTGCTGTATGTATAGTATGTGCTTCATGTAACCAATGAAGATAATTCACTAATGCAAAATTGTTGGAGACAAACATAGTTTAAAAGACTCAAGGGAAAAGAAGCACCAACTAAAACTGTCCACCGCGTCCTCTGTGGATCACCCAGAGTAACTGGAACATTGTTTCAAGAAGGTTATACTGTTGTTGAGTCTTTCATCTGTAATTTTCCGATGCGTTGAGCACCACAAACAAAACCCCACTCAGCTCCATCGCTTTGGGTTGGAGGAATAAATCTCAGAAACAAAATCTCAGCGCACGAACCCCAAATTATCTGCATGGCTGGCTACATGTGCCGCTGAAGGTAAGTGATAAAATCTGCTTGGGTGAAGTGACCCTTTAAAGAGACAGCGCTGTCATGCCACATCTGCACCTTTTAAATTAACATCTTAAAAGCAATAATAAGAATTGAGTTAGTAACATTTGATGGTGCCATCACTGCCTCATATACAGGAGCTGTATGATCATCATTCTGAGATATTACAGCATATAGTCTACTGTATAAACTGGCATAAAGCTGCATGTGTGATTGCTTTGTTATCATCATCTTTTATTAATCTTTGAGTTGTTTCACTTATAGTACTTTACCTGCATATGCTGCATGCGATTTAAGCATAATTCCTCTGCACCCTGAATGGTCTCTCAAAGAGAAGCGCCAGGTGTTTCACAGATAGTGCGATCCGTCATCTGGTGCGTTGTGTCGCTGCGTGGGCCGCTATATCATAAGAAAAGTCCCACAGTTTCCACTGCAGGCGCTTGTGTCACGCTCATCACGTTTGACAGCTGTTCAAACTTCACCGCATCTGCTTATTTGGAGGAAAAGTCTGCCGCTATCATTAGCACATTCACAACATTGCCATATTGCCCCCTTTTTTTGCATCTGTTCTCAGAAGTAAACTGTAACTGATGGTATTATCTAAAGCCGTGATTCAATAATCTGGCTAATCCTTTGGGACTTCTTAGAACTGGGTGTCGTAGAACTGAACACTTGCTGTGCTCTTGGAAAAGTAGGGAGCCTTAAAGTCAAGAGTTGAAACCATGGTGTGAGGGATAAAACTATTTTTGGGATTAGGATCATTTCATTTGGAAAATTAATGAACATGCTCGACAGAAGTGGAGAAAACTTTTATGCTTGCAGATGATGAGCACAATATCAACTCTATGACTGATTAAATTGTTGCTTTTATCAAAGTTCCAATTTATCACAAACGGCAGCGTTGCCTCGTGACAGCGATTAAAATACACGCTTGTTTGGTGGGATGGGCTGGTTTGGAAGGGCCCATTTTTATTTGCAGTGGTGCTATGTTTAGAACGGAGGAACACTAAGGTCATAAGAAGCTTTGGGGTGAGAAAAAAAAAACACATACCACCTCCTACCCTCCATCCCTTATTCCTTCACACTTTCCTGCAAACCCTGCCATTTCAGAGATTTATAAATAGTATTAAGCCTGTTCTTGGCTCTCTTGTCGTTATGGGCCGCTCAGTTTGAGTGGCGGTTGTCACAGACAATTTCAATCATACTTTTATAGAAAAAGGGCTGTTCACCGAGGAGTAGAAAATTCCCTTTGAGGAGGCAAAGTCTTAGTTGGAAGTGAATTGAGCACACCAAATGGTGATATATTTTGGCAAGTAATTGTAAAAAGGCATCAGTATTCCAATGTTGCCAAAAGTCTCTGAAGCTTTCAGGTAACCACTTTGACTCCAAGCGAATGATTGCAAGTGTTGTGGTAAGAGAGCAGCACGATGACCCGCAGCCACTCTAACCTAGTTTATATTCCTTTACAGCTCTAGATTTATGCCTTTGTGGGTGATTCCTCCTACAAGGACAGTGTCCTGGATTATATAAAGTAACCTATGGCATATATCATCAACTGCACGTCAGTCTAGATCATTTTTTTGTTTGTGATACATATTCAGAGTGGAATCAAGCCTGGCAGTCGTATCAATAAAACGTTGTGGCTAGACGCATCATGTGCTTGATTGCCAGGGAGGTAAAACAAATGCCAAACACGGCTGTAATGGATATTTCAGAGCTCTGTTGCGAAAGTTTATTCAGAGACTCCATGCGCTATCTGACAGGCATCAGGGAATATCAACCCAAAATCCCTTTTAGACTCAGAACTGGAAAAAAAACAAAAAACTGATGTAATTGGCAGAAAAATGTCTCGTGTCTGGAGCATTGTGTTTTGCAGAAGTTCTCCATTTGTTCTGACAGAGGCAGTATGATTTACACACATACTGCAATAATTACGAAATAGCTCCGACTCTGGGAACGTTGCGTGGAGCTCTGCTCTGTTCGTGAAGCTCTCTGCCCTCAGGACCACGAGACGCCTGGAGATCTAGCATACACAAGACACCTACTCTGCTCCCATGCTTTCCAACTCTTTTTGCCTGCCAGCTCAGTAGCAAAACACACATTTTCTTCTCTGCTTTGGCAGCTCAGAACGTATTGTATATGCTATACGTGGCATTATTTGACAGGGTCTGACGTGATCACACCAGAGACGTTTTAAGCTGCATTTTTCTTGTAATTGGATTTAATGAGTTAGAAGCTTAGCGTGCCGGTTCTGCGCTACAGACAACTCGCCTTTACCTGCTTCTGGCAGTTTTGAGGAAGCGCCTGGTATTCTCAAAGCTGATCCGACTCTGGATGCGCTCCCACTGGAGGAGCACCCCATACTGTCATTATTTTTTCTTCTTGTCACGTCGTGAGAAAACAGAGGGAGATGTTTTCTTCTGATTGTAAGCAGGAGAAACGCTGGAAAAAGTTTGATGCTTCACAAACAGAAGAGTAGCCACATTCCCACTTCTCCAAGTGCCTGCAACTCTATTAACCTTCACTGACATCCTCCACCTGTCCAGCAGAAGCCCTCTGACTCTCCTCATCCTGGTCACCTGGCTGCCATATCCTCCTGCTCTACTGTCATGCCTGTCTTTCTTTTCAAGTTAACAATAACTTTTATCTCAAACTGTCTGCTTGTGAGTCTTACTTTTGGGCTCAAGCTTGATTTTTTTCTTTCGAGCTAATACAGTCACCACATATGCAGTTTACTGTAATTTTGTAAAAGACAGAGCAGCATAATATATATATATATATAAATATATATATATAGGGTAGCCACTCTGTCCCAGCATAACGGCCCAGTATCACAATTAAATGTTAAATGAAATTATTAAATAGCATTGTTCTGTTGCGTACTACAGAAAAAAAAAACATACGTGGACAAAAAAGTGGTTTGATTTATTCTTCATTGTTAATATTTTCAAACAATATTAACTTTGAATATGAGGAGTAACCAGTGAATTTGTGTAAATATAATGTTACCTCCATAAGGAGTTTAGCAGCCGTGTAAACTACCCAAATCCAAAAAAGAGAAAGGCAGAGCTGAATATATTGCCTTCAACTATGTAATATGGTGTCATCCAGGACCAGAGACAACACAGTGGATGTGTCTCCCCCACAGACTGTTTATAAAAGTAGACATAGTCACCGTGACCTCACCCATTGGTTTTTGGACATCCAATTTTAAAGCCTCGAGTTCCGCATTTTGGCCATCATCATCTTGATTTTTGGATGTCATCATCTTGCTTTTTTTGCAACCACAAGTGACACAAGAGGGTGGAGCTAAGTACTATCAAACCCTGATTAAGATGATGTTAAAAATAACTTTCAAGAACTGAACACACACTGTGAAAGGATTAAAGTTCTAGACGAAAAAACATTGACAACTCCCAGAGTGGACAACGCGGTGGTAGTGACCTGTCAATCACAAGGTAGCCCCGCCCTAAAGCATGCTCTGATTTATGGTCTATTTGACTCTAAATGGACCATAATTTACTAACTAGCGATTGAGACCATAAACGTATGTTCATAATGTTTACTGAGGTAATAAATCGACTGAGAAGAAGAATCGCCCACTGATGGCCAGTAGAAAGAATGCCAGTTTAAGACACTTGTGCGTTGGCTTCATTTTTTAGACTCAGAGGTAGCCGCCTGGATCGGCTTTTTTTTTTCTATCATAACCTCTAACCCTACAAATGATGTGGTCCTTGACTTTGGAACTAATGCCTGTTACTCACTGTGGGTAGTGAGCAAGTAAGCATGCTAACATTAGCAGCTCATTTTAGAGAAGATGAACACTCTGTTCAAGCCATTCCTTACACTTCTGTTTGTGCATTTTTTGGTTTTGGAAAGATGATAAAATTGGTAAATAATGGGTTAAGTTTATAGCTGCATTATGTCATTGCAGTAAGGGAAAAATATTGACCTTTTCTTAGTTCAGGTAGTCAGTGCATCTTATGCATCAGATATTACAGAGTGGAGTAGTACAACTATTCAAATGTGCGTTGACCTTTTGACCTACATGTTCATGTCCATCTGTAGTCAGGAGCCCCTCCAAGCTATGAAGCTCAAACCACCCACACTGACAAACGTGTGCTACGTTCCAAACTAAATGATAAACATTCTACTTTTTACGCAAAGCAAGCTTTAATTGTCTGGAATTGGAATTCAGCAACAGTGACAGGTAACATTTAATTGCCAGTCAAGTGAAATATGTGGAACAGGGTTTGTCAGCTCATGACATTTTAGTGTTCTGCTCATGTTGTTAGTGTTCAACAGGCAAATCAATGGCATCGCCTCCGGAACTATTTGCAGCCATCTTTGCCCAGGTCTTCTTCCTACTGTGTCAAAACAACAAGACCAGGAAAATACTAAAAATATGTTGACAAGGGCAGACTGCCTACACAGCCTCTGGACCAAAAAAAAAAGAACGAAGAAGAATACGAAGGAAACAAAACGCTTCACCTCCCACAAACCCCTTGGAGTCTGACCCCCCCTTCCCATTTGGATCACTTGCTCCTTGTTAAAAGGACCCGGCCCTGGACGGAGCGGGGGTGGTGATACCCCTAATGAAGATGAATATTCAGCTGCTTTAGAAAGGCTCCTGGAAGGCTGCCCGGCCTGCACTCGCTGTTCCAGTCAAATTGGCGGCACGGTGAGGGGAGGGAGGGGGGGGGGGCATGACACGCTGGTCTGAAGTGGGGAACTTGGGTGGAGGAGGCCAGTGGCTGACAGCCCGTGTGCTCCTCTGGCAAATGAGCAGAAAGGAATGAAAAATCTATTTGCATACATACATGCGTACACACACACACACACACACACACACACACACACACACACACACACACACACACACACACACACACACACACACACACACACACACACACACACACACACACGTGGGCACCAGCACAGTCCAATATCAGAGGGTGAGGAAGGAAGCTATAGACCTGAAAATAGTCAAGGATATGAAAGAAAATATACATTAATTTCCAGGTCTGGCACATTATTTTTGACCTTCACAACATCCAGTTTTGCATATTAAACCTTTTCACATGTTGAATGGTCTGATGAGATGATTCTGATTAATCAAATGACGAGCTGAAGTTGGTATGATGAAACATTTTTGGGTGTAAACATGCTGAACAAGAGAGGGTCACATGTTGGACAGTGGCATATGTTATCCTAAACATAACTTTCCTATACAAAAACACAGGGAAGAAGGGTCCAACATCAGCTTCTAGAGACAGTTCTGTGGTTCTCACAGTCCAGAGCCACATTGTTGGTCCTTCTAGGATTCTATACTTCAGCCAAGAAAGAATAAATATGGGTTTACCCACCATAATCCACCAACCCCACACTATTCAACCTGTGTGAAATAGAATAGGGTACAATGAAGGACTAAAGACTTAGGAGAGTAGCCAAACAAATATTCTGTATTGTAGTTTTTGCTTCTGTGGGAATGAAAAAAGCGTACCTATCTGTGTATTTATTTCAGAATCATCAAGAAGACATCAGGAAAAGACTTCATCAGCAGTGACATGGTAAACAAACCTCTACATCCACGAAACGCTTTTCATCTTTTCTTTTATCACCGTAAATGGAGGGGAATTTAGTTTCTTATGCTTTGCTAGACAATCACTCATGGCAGAACGAAGTTAAAATGTTTGCCCAAACTGAGAGAATACAGAAAATGCACGAATATGATGCTAGAACAACTGAAGCTGTACGGTCAGGTCCACTTCACAGATTCAGGAAGTGTGCAAGTCAACTATCCTGCAAGGCTTCGCAACCTACAGTTACCCACAACACCGTTCTGCATAGTTTTATAACAATGTTTTGAAACTGTTTGCATATGTTGCTTTTTTGTCCTTGAATTTTTCCACAAATGCGATATTTTTTTTATGCTTTTATAACACGTATGACTCATTAATTAAATCTGTATGCAACAGTTCATTTGAGTACAGAAAACTGTCAGGAAAGTCACATTTAAAACATAGCATTTTGCAGTGAAAATGCTGTAATTTAACTCTAAAAACTGATTCTGTCAAAAGATTAATTATATTTCAGTGGATATTGCAACAGAATCAGAATGATTGGTTTCTAAATGGATGATGGCATGTTCAAAAGCTCGGTGCTGTGCCGTGTACAGTTACAGTTCGGGCTACCTTTGGCCGCGGCTGCCAGCGCACTCCTGACGCCAGGTGGAGAGGGGAGATGGAGAGAGCCGGCGGCCATTAGCGATGTTGGCTATTGGAAGTGAAAAGAGAAGAAAATGTGGGGCAGCTTTGCCACCCGTTTGAAGTAGGGACAGCTTGTTTGTGAAGTGGAGGCCGAGTGCTCAGCTTTCATGTCCTGCTCTCATGTGACCTGGGGAGACCTCAACTTCATAAACCATATTGACTATATTGCCTGAAAAAAAAAAAAAAAAAAACGAAAAAAAAAAATAACACTGACACAATCTATTCCAGCACTTATGGGGCTCGGAAGCCTGAGGCTTTATGAAGTGAGATGAATGAGAGAGCGCTGGGAGTTTCAAGGCCGGCCCTTGACACGACTGACAATCAGACAAACATTGATGTGTCCTCGCGTATTGACTCATTAGTAATAAGTGAAGGGTTTTAATTTCGGGCTGCATAACAATACCAACGCTGTGACGTTTGTCCGCGTTTCTTTCAATGACATTGTCACACTCGCTCTGTGATCCCATAAACGATTGTGTGATTTACCATGAATAAAAAGTGAAGCCATGAAATTGCGAGTCCTCCCACCACCTTCTCTAAAGTTGAAATCTTGTGCTCTTAACGGGAGTTTTTTTTTTTTTTTTTTTGACACAACTGCTGATCCAGCTCTCGGGGATGAGGGCTTGAGAGACTTAGACGTTTTTTTGTCGTCTCTGCATTTCTTGGGAGGGAATTGGCAGATTATTTGGTCAGCCTCGATCAGTTCCACCACAGCTTAGGGGGATACATGCTCGCTGACTAATATTGCCCGGAAATCCATCAAAGTCAGAGGGCTTGTCCCCCTTTTTAAAACGTGTGTGTTCCAATCAAGCTCTCGGCGAGTCAAAGCCATCGCAAACAGGGGCCACACTCCGCCTGTACCCGCTGCTGACGGATCCCGTTGGAAATGAATTATGCCGTCTCCGAGCATGAAAGTACCTACTGTAATGTGGAATGAGACGACAGTAAACGTTAATCTTCAAAGCTCTCCTATAAGTTAATGCAGTTTTCTTTGCTGGTTTAATATCCCCAAAATAAAAATAAATAATGTTAAGATGCTTTTTACACCCTCAAGAGTTTGGATGGAGGACATACAAATGTCTTTCTTTGTCACGGAGTCTGATTGTTAAACATAATAGTTGGTAGTCAGAGCATCCCAAAACTGTGGGTTAAATATATATACATACAATTTTCTTAACTTTCAAAATCAGTGAAAAAAAAAACGTCTTATGTAAATTTTGTTAATTTCCTTATTTCAGACACCAATCAAACTGCGACTTTGATTTGACTGCCAATTACACTTCATAAAGACGATACAAAAGGCGTTTACAGATTTAATGTTTATTTTCTTTGTTTGCCTACCCCCAAATGATTTCATTGGTGACACTTTACAATATGGTAGTTTTAATCATGAGCATTATTAAACGAATGAGAGAGGAACAAATCACAACCTGATACTTGATGAATCTTAAATAAGTATTTCCTCAATGGCCCAGAATGAACTCTGCTTAACTTTGAACCAGCCCGAGTGGTACTAAACTACTAAACGTCTGTCCTTTATTTTGGAGTAAGTCTCCTTGAATATACAGAATGCCTTGGAATGTTGTTCTCTTCCTTGAACAAGCAGATAAATAAACTTCACTGGACTTTAAGAGGAGGTTTCATTTGAAATAGCATGCAGGAAAAAAAAGTAAAGGATTCATCTGTCTTTCTTGCGAGATAAATTGTTGTTCTGTTGTTGTTGTTTTTTTATTCAGAGACACAAATAAATGTGTGTTTGCAACAGAAATGATGAGTCAAGGTAAAATACATGGTGTTATAGATCTTTGCCCTCCTACGCCTCAGATACATTAACTATTCTCTTCTTACCTCCAGCCAAGACAAATGTCAGTGCTCCGCTTTGCTCAGCCGGCCCGCCCAAACACACAAACGTGGGCACGCAACGATACCGCACAATTTCCCATTCCTCCTGGTCCTCTGCTGCGGCACGTGACGGAAAAAGCAGTTATTCAGCACAGGTCCCACGGGTTGGCTGTCTGCTCGTTTGTTAATGACAAGCATTTGGGGGTAGCCATCGATTTCCTGTGGCACTAATTAAGAGTGGACTCATTAAAACGTTTGCAATACATCCTGTGTTAACTTTCAGGTTGTTGTTTTTTTTTTCCTCTCCCTCTCTCACTTTTCACTCTACTTTGATCGTTGTTTGTCTTTTATATTACATTACATTACATTACAGTCATTTAGCAGACGCTTTTATCCAAAGCGACTTACAGTCAGTAGTATATTACATATCATTCACCCATTCACACACTGATGACAGGCTACCATGCAAGGTGCCACCATCAGACTCTAACTAACATTCATGCAACCGATGGCAAGCCTTCGGGAGCAACTTGGGGTTAAGCGTCTTGCCCAAGGACACATCGACTGCCGAGGCTGGGTATCGAACCACCGACCCTCTGATTGGAGAACTACCTTGCTCTCCACTACGCCACAGCCGCCTTTTCTCTCGTTGAGTCGAGTGCTCGATTACGGAGAGGCTGATCACAGAGATCTATAGCGATAGTATGATCCTCCCCTCGCTCCCATCATCAACAGCCGAGCTCCAGCTGAGTTAAACGTGTAGGCAGAAACGTAAGTGGATTATCTGTGTTTTAATATGTTTCAATCATTTAGCACGCATTCCCAGTTTTGCCTTTTGGCTGAGTTTATTCAATTAATTTGGCATAACGTTAGTAAACAGAGCTAATTTTGTCTGTCGCAGCCCAAATATTAATGCACCCGAGGGACATCACGGTTAATATGAGTGAAAGATGAAGACGGGAAAATTGTTGACTCTGATTCCAACTAAGCTAAGGGATGTTTGTCTGCAGACATTCGCATCCATTTTCGAGAGCAATCTGTATTAAAAGCCCAGTCCTTCTTATTCCGAGCAGCCGTATTGATCGGCCCAACTGTCCTCCCTCTGTGTGTGTGAGTTTACGTCTGGTGCCAGGTCGGGTATCTGCTCCTGGTGCCTGCTGATCACTGTTCACAAGGTAATGTTGTCCTAGTTCGGGCCATAAAGGGTGGCTTCGCCAGACTCTATCAACGTCTCTAACCGCCCTTTATGGTATCTAGTGATGCAGTTTTGCTTTTATGTCGCACAGTTTTGAGATATGCATCCACCTGCAAAATGTCTGCTGTTACCCTAATAAAATGAAGGTGAAAGCAATTTTTTTTGCAGTGCTCAAATCTTTGAAAGTTGACATTTGAAAAAAATCAACAGCAGTGTGTCTTTCCAGAAATAATGTCAGCATACCTCCCTGCTGACAGATTTCACTGAAAATACCTTTTTACCAAATAAAGAGTCTGTATAGTCCCAACAAGTTGTATGGATTATTCTTTGAAATCAGGGTATTGTTTTTGCAAAGATGTGTTGCTGAAGCTTTAAAATACAGCTTTTAATTATTTTGGCTTACATGAACTAATGTTAATGCTAATTTTTTAAATGATGTGAGCTAGCAATCTGCTAAGTGTTCAGAACAAGTAAAGAAGTAAACACACCATACTTCACTATCGAGGCCACAGTTTGTTCATTCCTTCTTTCATGGTTACAAATCTCATGCTGCATTCAAGCAATTGTGACGCCCTGCCCCTCTCTCTGCCTATTGGTTGTGGGTGGAGATTGGGAAAGGGCGTCAGGCCAATTGGCCACACCTGTGGGGGTATAGGGATCCAGAGATTTAAGGGCTGGGTAGCCATGTGTTCAAGCTCTCTTGGCTGCTTCTAGGCTGAGCTTTGGGCTCCGTCTTCCACCCGCCATGTGGTCTTAAGTATAATCTCTTTTGTTTAAGTATAATTACTTATGTTTACTTTAACCAGTAAAAACGAGTTACTAATAAATTAGTTTCTCTTTATTTCATGTGTGGACTCCCTTTATTTTGCCACTGCCTGACCCGGTGTGTGACACAATGTTAACAGGATGGTAAAAGTATTTCACCGCTTGAAAGAGGTTCATTTAATAAAATGAGGCTGTCTCTGCAGTACAAAAAGCCACTAATTGATGCTAGATGACCCGGGAGAAAATAGAGAAAAGAGGCTGTGGTAGAAATCATACAATAACCAGAATGCACTTTGCTTGTTGTCACCACTGAGTAGACAAGTTCCAATACTATTTTTAGTGATAAAACACCGACAGTTTCACAGTGACCTTTCAGAAAAGGAACACACACTGCTGTTATTGCACTTACTCTGCCTTCCGACTGCCGAAATTGCCCCTCTTTCTTCGTTGACTTTTTTTAAAGTTTATTTTCTGGATCCTGAATTACGTCTCCACTGCTCCAATGTCCACACGTGGTACACAGCTTGGGACTAACGTTACACATGCTTGTGCCCCTTTCTCTGTAAAGTTAAATTGTCTGTTAAGAAACTGGCTTTAACTGGGAAATGTACGGCAGCACAGCGACTCCACTTCTGTTTCCATTGGTGCACATTCAACGGCTGGTGAAGCGTGACTCTCAGCGGTGGCAGCCTCTTCCTCCTGCATACGCGATTATTTCTCCGCACTGTATTGTGGCCTATATGGCGTAAGTGGCCGTGAATGAGTTTCCAGCACTACGATATTAAATCGCTTTCTTCCATATCTACAGGAACGTTGCCTCCTGCCAGGCCATTCCAGTAGTTGTTTGGGTTTTGAGCAGTGAGGAAGTACAATCTGTAGTTTAAAATGCTGAGGTAAAATCTGTAGTTTAAACAAACGTTTGCTGGTTAATGAAACGGGGACTTTGGATGCTGACAATGTGGAGGAAAGCTCAACATTTCTCATTTGCTCACATTGTTTTAAACAAAGCTGTTGTATCATCAGCTGCTGAAAATCCATTTAAAGATGGTTTACCCCTTTGCTAACCTTGTAATGGCAGCTATGCTGGTTTTGCAACCATTTTGCCGCCAGTTTGTTGACACGTTTTTCCCACCCAGCCCTCTCCTAAATGTGGTCTATTTAATACAGCATATATAGCCAGCTAAGATGATGTCATTAATATTAGAGACTCAAGAGAATCTGGAGATTCTGCCATAAAACTGTAAATAAATTACAATGTACGACCACAGCCGCTGCTCTTCTGTCAACTTTACACAGTTTGCTTTAAATGTTTTATTATTCTGCCACTTTATTACTGTCACACATATTTGGTAATGCTTTTTCTTTTCATGCAGCTTGAAAAGAACATAGTTGTTTTTCAAAAATGTCTCAACCAAACAAAAACAAAAACACACCACCTTTATCACAGTGCACATGATGAGAGGTTGTCTCCATTGGCACTCTGCGAACACAACATTTGTCCCATTATAACGGCAGGCACTCTCTACCTCCAATAGTGCTCTGCTAGTGGGCAGCACTTGGGAAAAAAAATGTGTGGAATGAACAGCCTGCAACAATATCAAGTGTTAGCAGTCAACTCAACAGAAAGCTAATGAACCGTAGCAAACAGCTTGTGGGGTGTAGCGAGAGAGAGAGAAGGAGAGCGGTTGCATCAAAAGCCCTTCATCGGCAGCTTGAGCATGCTTAAGTGAATAAACTCTATCCTGAGGCTGCTGGAGAAATAGACATAATCCATTGACATGTATACAACCCAAAGTGGGAGAAGTGGAAGACAGTGCTGAACAATAGACGTCACACATAAGGAAGATTCCACTCGAAATGACTCGCACGGCGACTTTGCTGTTCATTGCTTTTTCAGAGTAAGTAATACGACTTCAGTTGATAATATAAAACGTTGGACAAATCTAATAAATAACATTGCTTCAATCGTAGTATAAATATTTTCTTCGAGTCAAAAAAAAACAACCTAAGACCCCATCCACCCTGCCAATCAATGAAATTGCATGAAAAGAAAGAAATCAACAGTAAAAGTATGCAAATAACAAGTAGCATTTAGTAATATCTTCCACCAATACCTGTGATGTTTTCTTTTTCATATTTAAAATCCATACTGAAATCATTGAGTTCATTTATGTGCAAGATAACATGAGGTTCAAATCATACGTTCCCTGGTAACCGCTAACAGCGCTGAGATGCTGTTAGTTGATGGTGATTAGAGCTGTTGCTGCATTCGCTGTCCTCTGTGGGTCTACAGGATAGCTAATGAGGTGTTCTTCAGCTTCATTACATGTTTCAAGTCACCTGTCTTTTTCTTGTTTTTTTCTCACAAACTAAAAACCTCCGTAGTGTTTGTTTTTTTTGTCAGTTGTTAATAAAAATGTGCCAGTCCTTGTTTTTCTGAGCCATTCTCTTTTCTCAAGCTTTGTTAACCATGTGATGAAATCTCACAATATGTCATCTGTGTAATGTTTGAAACTTAGTTCCTGAGAAACAGGACCCAAAATGTACATTTAGAAAAATGGTCTGGTGAATTTAGCTAACAAACCGCGTGAAATGTTGTCAATACTTCTTGTTGTGCACTAAAGGCCTACTGCCTTCACATCAAAATGACTTTTATAGTGAAGCACAAGCAGGAATATTAGGAGAAAATACTCTAGAAGTAGCTCACAGCAGCAAAGGAACGTATGCAGAACAGAAACTCTTCCTCGTTTAATGTTGTTTGATCATGTCTGGGTATTGGTCAGTATCAGGCGTCTCTGATAAAAACATAAATAAGGGCCATGCTGTTGGACTGGCGCTGCAGTGTATTGTTGTTTATTGTGGAGTCGGCTTCACATCCACCGCCCTGCTGCCGGAAATAAGCACCAAATCTGAATCAATCATCTTGAGAAAATAGTCCTCGGCAAATGCTCTATTTACTCCTGTTTGAGTATTGTTTGCTCAAAATTACAGTCCCCATCTGTTTTTGAAAATGACAAAGCCGTTTTTTTCAAATTTGAAAAAATATATATTTATGACCCATTTTTAAAGCCTCGTATCCTCAGTAGGAAGAGTGGGCTTATGGTTGAGTGCCCCAGACAGGAGGGAATTTGCTGTGTACTTTTAAGCAGACTGTTGGTTGGCTTTTGGATTATTTATAAAGAAAAATAAAGAACAACAGCAGACATTAAGAAGCGTTCAATTTACGGAACTTCAGGAGAGCAGAGAAACAAAGAGGCACCGAGGTTCTTATGAATTTGCTGCCTTCTCCTCCGTCGCCATTGCAGCATTTAGACAGTGGTGTTAATTAAGATTCAGGTCCTGTGACTCCTCACTCTGAAAAGTTCCCCCCCTCACCAAGTTATCTGCCCCAGCGTTGTGATCCTCGGCTAGTTCTCCTCACTGCAAATCCTGCCCCTGTTTCCCATGCAGGTGTTGGACCCGCGGTGTGAATGGCAGCATGAATGCTAATAGGCCGTTGTAATAAGGTCTTTGAAGTATGCAATACACTGTTGCAGAATCATAATGTGAAAATCCCTCTTTGAATCGGGAGACTCGGCCCTGCTTGACACTAGCGGGCCTCTCTCCCCCTCTCTCTCTCTCTCTCTCTCTCTCACACCAACCCATGTCTTTCTCATTGCGCCCTTCGGCCCCCCACCCCCCCACCCCACCCCACTTCCCTCACTCCTCCCCATCTCCCCCCTTTCATAATCACTTCTGGCAGGAAGACTGGCCTTGCTCTGATAGGTCTTAGATGACAAGCATGGGTTTCCAAACACCAACATGTGGGATGTAGCAATCCGTGGGAAAAAAAAAAAAAAAAAAAGGAGGGAGTGTGGACCCAACAGGGAGCGGGGGGGGGCTGGATTATTGGTTTAGGAGGGAAACAGTGGGGGTTTAGGAGGGGGTGGGATGCGGTGGGGTTGGTCGAAAAGGGGGGGGGGGCGGCAGCTAAGGTGCATTACGGCGCTGGTGTTTCAGATGAGGCTGCTGTGGTTGTACTGTAAGTAGACCGCTTGTTTCTTATCATTAACATCAACAGCAGATTTAGACAACCTTACCTACAAATAGCGAAACAAATTTAGAATTCTAGAATTTCAATGGAGAGGCCAATAGTAATTTGGACTGGATTTTTGAAAGGAGCTCTGTATCTATTAGAGCGGGGTTCCATTCATTGGCTTGCTTTTCACGTGGTGACCATCAACTGTTTTCCACTAGAAGGCTGTTCGACATTGTGCGAGACCTCTGATGTTTGAATTGCTGTGAGAGTCTAAAATGATGGAGGACTCTGTTCATTTGGATGAATGGGAGCCCAAAACAGGAAATCATCATTCCACTTGAAGTCCCATCTGTGATTCAGTCAAGACCACTTCAGATTTCAAAAGACAGCTCTGCGAGTAGTTAACATAATCATAATTAGTGTATTCCCGAACAGTTTTACAGCATTGGGAATTTTTTTTCTCCACTAGCCACTTGAAACATAATATTTTATATCAAGTGAAGGTTATGGAATTCATCTAAACCTATAAGATATCAATCAAAAGTATTGTTCATCAAAAACCAATATCTGTTAATGTAAGTGCTCTGATTTGCACTTGATGTACGATGTGATGTAATTTCATCTCCACCAACTCCTTAGCAAAAAAATATGTTGACCACCGGGTCCATGATGACATTAAACATGTGATCCATTATTTACATATAGATATTGATTATAGGGGCTTTAAATATAATTTAACAATCCATTTCATGTTTTAACATTACTATTCAAAACGTAAGCTTTGAAATGTGTCCATAAAGTTTATTCTAACGTTCTAACTCTGTGCATGAAAATGTTCTTGTCCTAACTTTTTCTCTCCTCCAACACTGAGCTACCGGAAGTTCACAAAGTGTTAGGTACTCCCCGAACAGTAGTGAAACATGCTTAGAATCTAGCATGTCAGATGCAATGAAACTGAAAATGAAAAAATATTTAATGACTGTGGAGTGAAGACCTTTCCATTCTACTGAGGATTCTACTACATTGGGTCTGTTTACATTGTAGCCAATTTGATTAATTGAACAAGATAATGAAGAATAAATAAGTTAAAGGGTAGCACACTTCTACATATAATATTCTGTCACTGGAATCTTCTTTTTTTTAAATGTGGTCGCTCCTTTCTCAGATTTTATATCTCATTTATTTCAATTCTTTTTGCACTTTTTGATAAAAAAAAGAAAAAGAGAGAGCAACTTATTATCAAATTGAGTTAGTTTAATGCAAATATGCAATACGTCAACGAGGAGTAAAAACATTTTAAATCCGCTCTACCCTGGAAACAATTACTCTGGACTAAGTATTGATACAAAGGGCATTTGTTGTACTTCCCCCTCATCCTCTACTTCAGTTAGTGAAAATGTACTTTCCCCAGAAATGTGTTCTTGACAAGCTCTCAGCAAAGGGCTTGCTGTAGGTGGAGAGAGTGACAACAGCAGCGCAGAATGGTCCCCGCAGTCAAGAGAAAAAGGAGACAGAAAAGCACCACTGTAACGTGCCATTTCAAATTGTTGTAATTTCAAAAGATAAATATCAGTGTGGTCTATCTGCCTATTTGCCTCCCTCCCCCACTCATCTCTACTCTTCCCATCCATTCATCTCTGCCATGGCTTCATCACTTATGTCTCTGTCAATCACCCGGTCCTGCTTATAAAGCGGGCTGAGTTATGAAGTGCTTTTATTTTTCCTCGGAGCACCATTGAACTTGACCCGTGATAAAGCCTTGACGGAGAACGTGTTAATGATGAAGCCACGTTGACTGATGTGCCTCAGTCATGATGGGGAAGTCGGGGGAGGTTGACCTTTGTCAGCCAAATGCATTGCGGGCCTCCACATGTTGGCCTTCTTGAATATCAACCTAACACCGTCCCGCCTACAGTAGTGATGGCCTCTGATTCTTCGTTCTTCTCAGCTTTCTCTTCTTCCCCTTCCTGCTTGCTCCTCTGAAACAGATGACTCATTCTCCTCCACTCTCCTTTTAAAGCCCCCCCACCCCCTCTATTCCTTCTTTTTTATCTATCAGAAAACAGGTGAATCACCCCGTCTCTCCCCATCTCTGCAACGCTCTCCTTTGCCGCCTCTCGGCCCGTTTCTCATTACGAAAAGGTGATCAACCCATTGAGCTCATCAACCCGGAGTGAACTCCTCCTCACCCGCTGACTGATGAGTCCGAAGAAAGGGGGCTGTCGCCGGGGCTGACAGCTCCTTCTGAGGAGGAGAAACGTATTAATGGCTCCGCTTCCGAAACTAAAATGCTACGCGCGGGGCCCCCATCACCCCCCCCCCCCACCCACCCCCACCCACCCCTACCATGCCGATAGCGCAGCGCTCTTCGCTGGTATTTCTTAAATGCCAACGTCAGTCATGAATAGGTCAGGACAACAAGCACTTAAATAAGGATTTGTCACTGATTAATGAGAGGTAGAGAGGACTGGGGAGGCCTCTGACTGCATGTGCGGATAAAACAATGAATGTTTTGTAAATAGCCACGGGTGCTTCTCTCCGTCTCCGTCTCTCGCCTGTCTCCACCCCGTCTCTCTCCGCTCTGTCCTTCCAACCCGGTGTAGAGAAACGCAGACGTAAAAAAAATGAATAAATAAAAAAACCTGACAGCCGCACTGGGGATCGCAGGAACACATGTTGCCAGCCGCAGGAGTGGAAGGAAATCCAATCAGATCCCGGCAAGCCTACAGTGGCTCAATTTGCAAAGCCAACGGGCCTTTTACCAGTATTGTTGTAATGGTATTAACAGGTTGGATCCCAGCCAAGGAGCACTATGGCAGTAACATGCTGATGTTATTGACTACTTATCCATAAAAATGCATCCCTTCTCACTGAATTATACTCAAGCGTGGCACAAATCGACTAATCTGAGCAGATTAAAGTCACTTAGAGGAGATTGGAGTTCACCCACGGTTTTATTAAAATGCACAAATCTAATCAGAGACGATGTGTAAATTGCCTGGCTAAAAGGCAGAGATGTTACATGGTGTAAAACGGGATGAAAAAAGAAATATATATTTATTTTGTTTCATTGTGGCTGTCAATCAGAGGCATTCATGAATAAAACGCAGGGGGGAATCAAATAACACAATTGGATTTTTGAGTTTTAATAATTCATTATAAGAATAAAACATTTCTCTGATCGCAGTGGTGTTGGAGTTTTTCGACTAATCCATGAACAGCAGCGAACGCTGAGCGGTTTGTGTGATCCATCAGTCGGTAAGTGTTCCCTGGGTACAGACCTGGCTCTCGTGCTCCGCACAGATGCCTCAGAGTTTCAGCCCTGTTCCCTTTTTTCTTTTTTTTTTTTTTTTTCTTCTTCTTCTTCTTCTTCTTCTTCTTCTTCTTCCAAAGTAATTAACTTGTGGAAATGATTTACCCTTGAATGGTTGTCAGATCAATTTCTCATTGGAGGTCTCTGTAAACCTGCCGTGGCACCCGTGGCCTGTCAGATCCAGCCACCGGGCACATGGCGTCCCCCGTGAGTGGCTTCAGAGCGTGACGCAGTACAGTGAGCCTTTAAAACAAAGACCACACTCCTGCAGGTTTGATTGACAATTAACAAATGACATGCAATATTGTACGTCATGGTGATCGTCTGTCGAAAAGTCTGCACTGTTGCAATATATATATTTTAACATAAAGGGAACAATCAAGCTAAATATGAATTGTTCAGCCAATTTCTCCAGACAGATATTTAATATATACATATACATTAAAATTATTGCTTTTGCCACTGGCAGTATAGTTTACAGAGGATGTGAGGTGAAACTGCTAAACTAAATGGAAATTGAATACAATTATGTCAGGAGTTATATAAAAGACTGGATCTGTCCAGTTTCTGTAAGTGGCATGTCTGTAATGGAAATTATGCAACGCATAAAGCACAATTATTACATCAGAAACACTTTTGCATTAAAAGTTCAAAAAACATCATTAAGGAATATAGTGACATTTTTCAGTATCAACTACTGCCTGGCAAAAACACAATACTGAAGTGTTACAGATCAGACAGTAATAAGATTATTTATGTGATTAATTTATCCTGACTACTCTGAATTACAAGCCTATATCACCAGAATCCAATTGTCCAATTGATATTGGACAATTCTGCAAAAAGTCAGGGGTACTTTTTAACAACCAACGTGTTTTTTTTCATATTTAATTATGTAATATTGAGGTTAGGAGAATAAACGAAAACATTGGTCAATGCTGTAAAACTAAAAATTACACTTAATAACTTCTTTCTGTTTTTTTTTGTTTACCTCCAAAACTAATTATTTTTTATTTAAATATTCTTTTTACATTAGTTGCACATCAAAATTAAGATTAGGATTATAGATGATGGTTTTGTTAGCTATTGGATTTCGCCTGTCTTTGGTGTTGTTACTCACTCGCAGGTTTATGCAAAGCCCTGGACGAAGCTGGACTCTTAGACTGCTGACATACTTCAGAGATGCTCCTCGAGCTTAGACAGGTACTTCTGTCTTTAGTGATGAAATACACTTCTAGTGTTACCTTCCATTGAATCAACCACCACTCTGCATATTTTGCAGAGGATTACTTTTTGGTCCGTGGTAGACGATTTGCATTCAAATCCCTTTGAAACCAATAAAGTTGCTGCGCATTCTAAAATCAACACGGTGGGCCCTCATAGCCGGTCACAGGTCTTGCAAAAAGCAACACATGCTGTAACAGGCTGCTGGCTGCTGTGATTTTCAATGAAGCTGATGTCACAAATTCACCAAATTAAACTACAAAGTGCATACTGTTTCCCCGGGCCTTGTAGCAGCACATTCCGACTCCTAACTCGTCAAATATGAACGCTTAGCAGTGGCTTTTCAAAATAAATGTCCATCCTTTACATTAACTTTACTCCCATCATAATTACTCGGCCCACTAGGACTTTGTTGCTTGATTGTTAACATATTTCTTTAAGATAAGATAAGATAAAATAAGATAATCCTTTATTAGTCCCGCAATGGGGAAATTTACAGGACTTTGTGGCACTTGTTGAAATGACTGATGCTGTCATTCTTCTTGGGAGGACAGTCTCCACAAAACCAAACAGTCAATCCTTTCCCAGAAATGAATGAACAGGAGAAACTGTTGTGACTCCCTTGTCTTCTACCACTACCTTACTTCATAATGGCATCTAATTATGACATTTTAAATGTCAAACTCTGTTCTGAAAATGTTGATGGACGCAAAATGAACACAAACCAGGCTGTGCTTCGTCCCGTTAAGATTGAGCTCTCCAACTCATCCTCCTGCAAATAGCTTGGACCGAGCCAGGGA
Source organism: Anoplopoma fimbria (assembly GCF_027596085.1). Lineage (NCBI taxonomy): Eukaryota > Metazoa > Chordata > Actinopteri > Perciformes > Anoplopomatidae > Anoplopoma > Anoplopoma fimbria. Next base: position 31,752,524 of record NC_072450.1, read on the forward strand.
GTCTATTTTCAGACAAACGAGCATTTCAGCCGCTTCATTTGACAAGTCCATGCCTGTGGTGTGAAAAGTAATTGGTCATATCTTAGAGAAGGCCTTTTTCTCTCATTCGCATCATCTCAGTCTCTGATTCATTACCGGAGGAATAGATATTTAAAGCTCTTCTCTTTTGAATAAAACCTACTGCCAAAATGACCAGACTGGCTGTTATTCTCACAACAGCACAGTCTTGGTATGTGCCTTTATTATGACCAGAATGATTTAGTGCGCCACGACGCTCAGACGTCAGGATGATACTTCTTGCCCTCTCGCAGTCTTCCTGGCAGCTTCCCAAGGACGGGCAGCAGAAAAAGCAATTGCTATTAGTGCACATATATAGTCCCAGCAGATAAATATAGGCTGCTTTTAGCAGATGAGCCACAGCGCCATCAATTAAGATTAGGGCATGTGCTATCACAGTCCCATAAAGAACAACAAGTCGGCATTCCCTCAATGTCAAAGGTAAGATGAACACGCACAAGCCGTTGGGAAAAATCAAAGAAAACCTGATAGCTCATATACATAATGTTCACATTGACAAATAGCTATTGATGTTTCTTCATCAATGAGAGTGACACGGCTCAAACGGCTTGGAGGGGATCCCGATTGAGCACTGAAATGAAATTATTCTGAAATTTGTCAAGGATGAATCAAATTAATTTAATTCAGGCGTCAGGGTTATTTTCTGGACGCAATGGGTGTGAGTATGAAATCTTGGACTTCTTCATAATTTCTCTCCATCCAACGGTTTAAAAAAAAAAATGGAAAAACATTGACAAGGCAAACAGAAAAAGAGCAGCCGGTTGAGAGTGATAATGAGAAATGTCTGGGTTTGAATCCGTCTTCTCTCTTGTTGTCCTATCAAAGTCCACAGCCTTCCCTCCTTCTGCACCGACCCTGTTGTCGCCCGGTGTTCCCGTGTCATTCCCCTGTAGTGTCTTCTTCCTCTGGCCCGGTTGTAGCAGAGAGTATGGCAGCAATCTCTGCGCCCGACCAGAGGGACGTGGACAATGTGTGTGCCCTGCGACTCTCCAGTGGATTCTCAGTAAAGGCCATCACTCTCCCTAATTAGCTGGTCTCTTTTGGGCTGTGACTAAAATCACCTCTGTGGCTCCTTCCTCCATCGGATCACACCTAATTTTAATTAGACCCCTCGGAATATTAGCCAGGGTCTTTGTTCCGCTTCCTCTCATTAAGGAGCCAGACAAATGAGTCTTTAAAATCCTTTATACGTTTTCCTCTACATTTCTCCATCCATCCACCCCACCCTCCACTCCTCCCCACCCAGACACCCCAACCCCTTTCCCTCACTATTGTCCTCATCATTTTCTCGTGCGTGCTCTTTTATTGTGATATACTGTATGTAATCATCCCCCGGCTGAGCTAAAACCATGCGAGTAGTGATTGCCCATTCTGTCCAAAATATCCCGGCAAAGTCACAGTCTGCAAGGGCTACAGATCCAGTCTGACATGGACCATTATAAACCTGCAGATTACAGAAAACTGCAAACTTGCAGAGCAACCAGAAGAGGAAAGAAAGAACAATAGCACTGACGAACCCAAATAGTCAGTGACACAGTCACAATATGATTTTGGCATGCACTTTATGGTCATTGTGTTTGTGTACAGAAAAAGAAAGAACTAAAAACATTGCATTCAAATATAAGCCCTACGATGTAAGTCCAGTATTTTGTACACCGCCAAGGTGGGTTGTTAAAGTTGACATTTACGCCAGTACAATGTCGACAAGTGCTTGTGTCTCTGGTTTGACAAGACACAAAGGAGCGTACCAATGACTTTATTGAGCAGTTATGGTTGAAACGACCTATGCTTTCTTGTGAGGACGGTCTACAGTTGTTACTGTCCTTCTTTTCAAACTGTGCCACCTACTAGAAACAAAAGTAGCAGCAGCTGCAGGTTTGAACTACAGATGTAGACCTGCTGGTGTGCAGCATGGACAGGCAATTAATATATTTTATAGCATCTGCTTATGTTTATGGTTTTATATGTTAAATGTTAAACCTTCAAAAAAGACAATTCTCTGCTTGTAGTACTCTGTGTCATCTATCCTTTCAGATTGCCCTTCTGGTTATTTTGTTTCATAAAAACTATCTTTCAATCTCTTTCTCAGAGACCAAAAGGGACAAAACAATACAAGAAAGCGAGTTATGTAGATTGCTTTCTGAAATTCTGTTCTATCTGAATTTAAACTGGTAATCTTAATCTTAAAATCTTTGTTAAATCACTTTCGCTGAAGGAGATAACACAATGGAAATTGAGCCCATGGCTCAGCATTACAATATTTATATGTTTGCGGTATTATACTTCATTGTAAACACAAATAAAATGTAACTATGCATACAATTCTGAAACTTGAAGCTCATGTATCAACAACAGGATTACAGACTGCTGAACTCTAAGCACTAATCCATTGTTTTCCTTCCAATAGAAATTCTAAATCAACCAGGACTGAAATCTTAGGGAAGACCAACAAGAATCAGAGCAGGTTTGACTTTCAACAGTTTTTTGTCCATCCTTCAGAAGCCAATAGAGGGTTATTTGACCTCTCAGAGCCACTATCTCTGCAAAAAGTGATCATCCAAAATGGTCTCTGATAAACATTGGCTTTGTCTCCCAGCACAAAGTACTTAATGTCAAAAAAAGTAAAGAAAAACAGAGATGAGGAATCTAAAGATTCATTGTCACCGATGATTGCCTAACTACTTGGAATCAGGGACGATCACAAAACAAAGTACGTATAAAAAGAATTGTGGTTTCGGCAGCTAAGGCTAGCTTCTTGCTAACGCCAATCACTCATTAGCCCAGTTTGGGACCAGTGCTAAGCTATCCATTGTAACCACATAATGCATTCAGGCATAGCAAATTTTGGCAACAAGTGAAGTAATAAAACTAATCAGACTCAGTGTGCAAGGATTCTGTGTGCAAGTATTTTTATAAGATGATGAATTGAAAAAACACATGCAAACAATACGTACTTGGTGAGCGGAGGCCTTAAATCTCTGAAACAAGCAAAGAAAACCGTACGAATAACAAAGCCAAAATGTTCCGCCTGCAGGTGGCTCAGTTGTTAAGATGTTAGTGTTAATACAACATCTTTAGAATTGTAAAGGCTCAGACACAGGTCTGTTGGGTACCTTTCTGACCTCAATACAGCACAATTATAGTTTCTATTGGAGGACCTACACCCTCATAACCTCCTTAACGCTTAACGGTTTAACATCTCGTTTTCAACTGTGGGTTGAGCTAGACGATGTTATAATCACAGCTCATTAAGAAAATATGAGCATGGACAGAAAACAAGGCCATGGCTTTGTGCCCAGTTCAAATTACCAAAATGCTTTATCGTCTCTTGTGGCTACTGTAGAAATTAGCATCTCTTGTGTCTTTCCTTGTATTGACTGTCCAACAGTGATGGCTGGTGAAATGCAGCCTGGATGTGGCGTCTTGACACTGAAAGCTGACCTTTCACAGTTGATATTACAGAGCAGTGCTTCCAAACTGTTGGACACCACTGTTGTAGTTAAAAATAGCTGAAATGTGACATAACAATGTCTATGTGATGACAAGACTCAAATACCATCGAACCACACAAATGAGCTCCTAAATATTAAGTGCATTAGTAAATCAAGAAGAAGAGGAATGTGGCTCAGCAGGAGAAGGAACACAAACAGCCTCCAGCGTGTAGTGCAGCTCTTCTTTATGGGCTGCACTGTTAACAATGGGCATGTTGACCCCCACCAGCTGCAAATCTTTTTCGGATGGCAGCGGCACCTGTAGGAAAAAAAACACAGTCAAAACACATTAGTATCTCCCAGTGGCAACTCACCAGAGGTCAAGTTCATAATCTTTGTCACTCATAATATTAACATCTGCAGCCATTTAGCCCGCGTGCATTTGCGTGAGAGCGCGCACGCACGCATACAACCACACACACACACACACACACAAACAAATGCACTTACACACACATGTTTACTATTTGTCTGTGTACAGAAAGTGTGAGGATGCACTCATGGGTGGTTGAGTAATAGATGCTGCTGGTGCTCTGCCAGTGCCGCTCGCCCTTGTTCATGAATTATAAAACCAAGAGCAATTATGGCTTTTACACAAATTAACCAAAGCATGCTGGATGCAAACTGTAATTGGGTCAGTGGTTATTTCCTGCAACACACCTGGGCTTGCAGTAAACGTTGGGCATCAATTATGAATGGCTCTTGTCCTACCCAGGGTGTGTAGCAGACCATGGCCTAACACAGCAAATACAAGGGCATTAGCATACGCATGATGACTGTAATGATCTCCATGATAAGGCCTTGCTGTCCCTTAGTCATATTCTAACAGGGTCTCATAGTGTGCATTCCCAGGTCAAAGTGGAAGAAATGCATATGCTTTGCTCCTGAGTACAGAGAGGTCAATTCGAATGTATTCATCCCTTTTACTTCTGTTTTATTTTTTTATAATAGCATTTTTGAGATACTGTATTAATGTTAAATAGCATTGTCATTGTCTCAAGTGTTGTGTCTTTGCCTCAGGATGAAGAACTATGTATTCAATTACTACGGTTTGGCAGATTTCAAGTTTAAAGTGTGCCAGTCATGTCTCCGTTTTACCATGTAAAATGTAAGTTTTAGTCAGTATCCAGAAAGGATACATGTTTTATACCATAAATTAAACAAGCAATGGACTATAAACAAAAACACAATTAGAAGATAACTGAGATCCGCCCAAGATCAAGATACAAATTAAAACCCTAGGACTTTCATTTCTTTCAATTATACAATTAAGCAAATCCATTTTTTTGCCTATTTAGACACATACACAATAACTACAAAGGCTGTTCTCATTTATTGTTCTTACTAATACCTACAAATTATTCATTCTTATGCAACCCACCTAATTGTAAGCTGCCAAGGAACTCAGGTGAAGCGGTATAGAGGGCGACAAAGTCCACATCGGGAGAAGGTCAGGTGGACTTTCACCAAGGAGACTGCTGTTCGTGTACAATCTTTTGCTACGTAACTTCCATGCTTAAGTAACGTCACCAAGGTAAGTTATGTAACAAACCTACTTATTTTAACCTAAACCATGATCTTTTCCTAAAGCCAACCGAGTAGTTTTGTTGCCTTAAAAGGTTCCGCCCTGCCGGGGCTTACGCAGGCGCACTGATTGCTCATGTTGGTGGACATAGATGCATAAGAAAGGAGGAAAAACTTTTCGTAAGATATACAAACTGTTGTATGAGAATGCATCGAACCAGATGGACATAATTTGTGAATAAGAACTATTGGTAAAGTCTATCAGCAAAGCTACTGGAAATGGAAACATGATGGAAACTGGTAGAATAATGTCAAACAAAACAACTAATGGTGTCTTTATTGGCCATACATACATACGCATACATGAAATTTTTCTCCGGTTTCTTGCGCTCACTAATACATAGAAACAGACAAATAAACAAAAAATCAAGGAGGTCCAAGAAGAAAAAAGGATTATTATTGAGTAGGTTGAGGCATGCACTGACAAAATACTTGCCATACTCTAGTTTGATGAATCTAATGTGGTTCCCCAAGCGTCAACCAAATATTATCCAAAATGTCAAAGAAAATCTGCTCCTCGGCTTGTTGTTTTTTCTGAGCCATTGACTCCAGTATCAGTCTTGCACCAGGAGAAAAAAAACTGCCTCCAGTTGTGAGCACTAGGTGTTGAAACACACAGTAGTCAGTGGAAAATCTGGCCAAAATGTGTTGAGCTATACAGTATCTTAACTGTGCCAGTTAACCACCACATGTGACCTAAAAATACGGTTCATGCTATCAGGGAGCGGTGTGTGAATAGGCACAGCATAAACACCAAGAAACAATTCATCAACGACTCTCAAGGGGTATTTTCAGGTTGGGCTTGTGCTTATTTGTGCAGCTGTATGGAGTAAAATTGTACTGCACCAATACTCCCAAGCTCCATTTTATTACAGTCATGTTGAATCTGCTCAGTGCCGATCTCCCACCTATGGGTAAATATATTTTGATCTATATAAGCACGTATGAATGGTTTTGCTCTGATGTAAATGTAACGTTCTTATCTGTATGTAGCTGCCTGACCTACACAAACTAACACTGTATCTACAGCATCTTAAACATTAATATAGACAAGGGATTGCAAAGCCTTTGATAGTTGATGTGAAGGTCTTCAGTAATGTCTGCATATCTGCATGTATTATACCTGCCTGGGAAAAATTATTTGCCCCAGGCTTCGATCAAAATTGTCAAATAAACTCAAGATCTGCCTACTGAGCCTGAGGAAAGATTCCATATGTAAATGTATAATTCATTCTCATTTATTGAAGAACTAAAAGACAATTGTAATGACTGGTGTAACTATTACAAGTATATGTTATATTTTTTCAGCTTTTAAGTTTATCAATGTCATAGTCTTTGGAGGGGTAGTAATCCTGAGCAGTGGCAAGTGAGATGTGAGCTTGGCAAAAACAACCTTGGCTGACATATCTGCTTTTATAGCTATTAAAAGGCAATCAGGTAAAAGAAAAATAGCCCCACATTTGGTTTAAATGAACATAATGAGCGGACGGCTGAAGAAGCTGCACAGCCACGGGGTTCTGGATGTTCCAAACAATTGCTTCAATAGTCCTTTTACATTCTAGATAACAGTGTAATTAGACTGGGACATGATTACATGTTCGAAGTGAACCACACTTAAGTATGTGTTTTAATGGCTAATAAACTGACCCTGCTCAGTCCTGGTTCTGGTTCTACCGTACCTCCATTCTCTCCAATGGGCCCAGCAATACTGCCTGGTTCTCCAGCAGGTGTTGTTGTTAGCTCCCAGCGAGGGGAACCTCTGGTCCTGGTCTAAGGAGCAGCTGGATGTGGGTTTTGTCGGCTGCTGGAAGCCCAGCTGGAGTCTGAAATGGAGTAGTTTCTGAAGAACCTGCATGATTTTGTGCAGGATTTAACCCGTTGGTACCGATGACAAGCATTAAGAATAAAATTGCCAATCATAGCAAATGGTCTCGTTTACTTTTGTTGGTCATATAGAGGCATGAGTATTAAATTAGGACTGTTTCATCACCAATCTCATACTAAGTTAAATCTGGGCAGAATGTGGAGTCCTATGACACATATTTACTGTAAATGTTTGAGTGAAGTCATTCCTAGGAGACATAATTCATTTTAATATATTTTAGAAATATAACAAAAAGATTTAAATCACATAGCATATGAAACACAAAAACAAGTGTTAATGGGAATCATTTTGGAAAACTACCAGTGTGAGATCGAAGCCTCCAGTCAACCGTAGACTCATTTGTTTACAGCTATTATGCCAAGGTATAACAAGCAGCCTAATTTGACAGTGATACATTGATGTGTTTGGAATGTTACTGAGGAAGAAGTTCCACTGATCCATACGAATCAGTGAATAATAATGCTACAACAGAGTTCTTATAGGCTTGAAAATGCATATTGCATATAATTAGATCTTATTGTCGTAAATGGCTGCAATATTTTATTCTAATATGAAATCATATGACCGTAGACTGTATTATACGGAAAATTAAAGGGGTGTAAAAGTAAATGACCGACACTAAATTTCCAACAATCAGCCGCACTTAAGTGCCAGTCAGTTAAGTTGATCCATTTACTCTTAATGGCTCATTAAAGTAAATCAGAACTGTTTACCAATCCGGGTTTTTAAACACACACTGGAAAAATATCACTTCCTTATGGAAGTGTATAAAAATTGGCCTTTAGTCACATCTTTAAGGAGATAAAACTATTGTAGATTTTGACTTAAGACTCAAGAGATGTGAACTGGAACAGAGAAAAGACTTCTAGTTGTACATCAAAGAATGCGTCTGTGGTCGGGTTGGTGTACAGGGAGTGAAAAGCTTTGCAACAGATAAACTAGGGCCAAGCCCTGTATTGATTTAAAACAGGATCATAAAACCTTGAATACTAGTTCATTATAAAAACAACAAAACTGAATAACATGCCTGGAAGTTATTCTTTCTTTCTTCAGAAAAGCAAATCATGGTGATTTTAGCATTAAAGACCATTTTAATCACATAGTCAGAGAAGAATAGAATGTAAAATCATTTGAATAAAGTTTGGGTTTTGGATTTTCAAATGCCTTCAGATCTATTCGGCCCTTTGAGCAGATGGTTTTTCAGACCTTGTTTCTTTGCAACTACTTTGCATGTATTGATAATGGGCAAACAAAAATGAGAAAAAAAACCAAAACAGGATTTCTAAGGTGTAAGAGCTGGATTGCATAGTCGCAACTGGATTGTAGCTGTAATGATTTTGCAGCCACAGATCCCTGTTGAGCTGAAGTCTATTCTATCGCCGGGTAGTCCCATATGAGGCCTCTGGCACAAAAGCCATTGCAACTTCTCCAAAAAGCCCATCTACAGCTCTGCAGGTGCACGAGTATAAAAGTTGAGCATCTTTTCAGGTCAAAATGAACCAAATCCTTCCTCCACCAACAGCTTTCTTCCTTTCTGTCTAACATTGGCACTATAACCCAGCTTTCCCACCATTAAAGACTCACTTATGAAACTTAATTTAATATCATACTATTTCTCCTTTGTGATCCCAGCTCAACTGAAATACATGACATTAACTAGACAGGCTATCACAGGCATTATATTAAAAAGGTTTGGCTTAAAACAATGGTGACATTTAAGACTCCAACAGTATTACTGGAGCCAGTGTGATGTGATATAGCAGCATAAGGGGGGGGGGGGGTCTAAGTCAAATCTGAAATGGTTGAAAAAGAAAAAGGGCACGGACGCTAAAGATAACCAGGGTTTTTATGCCAGTCATTTGTCTGATGTCCCAGCGTGAACTGACATCAAAATTGCTGCAGAAATATGTTGCGCTGCAATAAGGCAGCTTTGCAGCTAAATCATTTCCCTTTCTTGCCATTCGAGAGAGCCACTGCCATAGCTGTCATATCAGAATTACTGTAAAAAAAAAAAAAAAAAAAAAAAGAATGTGTAACCCAGTTAAAAAGTACCCTACATTGTAATAAAAATGTTAAGATAATAGTTATGTTGATAAATAAGATAAACATTAGGTCTTGTTAAACGCATGGTTAAGAAAGCAATTTCATACGAGGTTTATGGATGGTTCCTAAATAGATTAAAACTGTAGAGTGTAAGAAATGAGTTTGAAAGGTACAGATGTATACTTTTATTTTTGTTTTACTTTGAAGAGTTCATGTGGTTATATTTCAGCTCGAAGTTTATCGCATAGTTATCCACGTGTTTATGCTAGTATTGTAGCCAACAGAGTGTTTTATTAGCATTCATTAGCAAAGTGAATGGACTATTAGCCACTGTATAGCTAACACAGCTTACGCTATTGGCATTAAGTCATTGTTTTCGACGTGAGGACTCTGAAGATTCATCAGTTGGTGCTACAAACTACCAAGTCAACGTGCAGTGACGGAGTTCATCGGACCACGTGGTACGGACCACGCCATATTGGACAGCTGCCCGCCATCGTGTTCATCGCCAAAGACCGAGAGACTGCTTCACATCAGGCCTGCAACGGAGGTTTTATATATTGCTTGTGCCGGCTGTGTGAGTGTGTGTGTGTGTGTGTGCTTGATGAGTGTGGGCCCACTGAGTTTGAATTGAATTGAGTTATATCATAATAATTCTAACTGAAGGGATTATTGTTGAAACTCATGTTATTTTAAGAAATTGCGAAGTGATTGAGACTGAATGTTTTATTTTGTTATTTTGAAATTCCCCAAGTAAATCATTGAAATGTTATATTTCTAGAACGTGATTACAGTGTGGAGTTTGGTCAGGTGTCTAAAGGTAAATTGTTTGCATACAATTACAGGTTAATAATAATAGTGACTCAAGACAACAAAACCTCAAGTATTAGTAATTGTAGAGTGAGTTATATGTGTTAAAGAACTCAGGATAAGTGGGCTACAAATGGATCCAATATGTTCTCAAAATAAAACAACTCATGCAGCATTTAAATCCCCGGGCATTCCTCTAGCCATCGATAGTGACCTTGTTTGGTTCTCGTACAGAAAGCTCAGAAGATGAATATTTCAACTCAATAAATCTATAAAATCTATTGTAGTTTTCAAAAAGGAAAATACCCTATTTCAATATCAGGCTGCCCGTAGAGTCACGGAAAACACAATATTTTACCCTCTGCTTTCTGCTACCTACTTTAAGCAACTTAACATAAATAAAAGAAGGACTGTCTGGCATTTCCTCATGTACATAACATTGTTTTCATGGGATGGGGATGAATATATGTTGCCCTCGCGATATTATGTATTTAATAGTCTTTTTATTATAACTAGTTACTTTTGCTTCAGGTTTGTTCTTTTTGTGCAAAGGTATTGTGTATTTATGAATGTGGGATTCATGCTAAAAACATGCAGCCAGTTGACAGATCTTCAATAAATAAGATATTATGAATGAAGTTTTAATAATTGATCAAATGATTTCCCAATCCATCGCTGCATTCTTATGTTCTACTCTCTGAATATTTATTTGTATGACTATTTATCGTACAATCTCTTGTTTATTTCCTATCAAACACTTTGCTTTAAGGAGCCTTTATGTACAAAAAGATTATTTTTTTGGCACTGTACCTTTGTAAAAAAAAGAACCAAAATACTCCTCTTACGTAACAACAGCACAACAACCATCTAATATCTGCTTTTCAGTTATTTTGGTTAGCTATAAAAGCAACATGTGTTTCCATGGCTTCATCTGTTCACTGTGAAATCTGTCGCCTCAGGGCTATATGGACACACGTCAGACTCTTAGGTGGTGCGAGCAGATTTGGAGGACATAGAATGGAACGCGCTGTTGCTTAACCACAATCCTTCCTGCTCTGGGATCAGCAGGGGTTCTCAGCTATGTGGGTCAATCAGGTTAAAGAACAGTGGCAGCAATCAAATCTGTAAATCATCGCTTTTGCATTTCCAACGGCCTCTTCCCTTCTCAACAAACATGATGTCGACCTGGGCACTTCTGTTTATGTTACCGAGCCTTAGTGTTTGCTCACCAACTTTAATGGTGGATTAGTGAGGCAGAGTGAGTCCAGAAGCGTGGACCTTGACCTGGAGGATGAAGCTATCGGAGACATATGGTAAGCATGCATATACTTGAGAATGCGCCTCAGCTCTCCTCCTCCACAATGCATTGTTTCTCTTGCTTTGTTTAGAGTAGCTCACCTTGAGCTGTTCATCTGTTTCTATGGTGATTCTGCTTTTGAGCTTTCTCCCTTTTTATCACCATTATGTTTGAAACACTTTGGGCATTTTTTTTTTTATCAATACTTAGCAGGTGTTGATTTGTTGGATAAGTGTCAATTAGCATATTATTTTCCCTAAGTCACTGCTTAACTCCTCTCAACTTGACATTATGAATCCAAATGACAAATTAATTTGTGTCATTTTCCTTTACAATGAAGAGAAACTAAAAGAATAACAGGTGGAATACATTACATTGGACCAATACATCGTTTGTAGTCATAAAGCAAAATTCAATGCCTGAAATAGCACTTTTGACTTGAAAAAAATAAACTATATTCCATGTGGGCTGCATTTATTCAGTTTTTTTTTCGGCCTCAGGCAGCCTACAAGCAATGTTCCAGAGATGAAGACATGTTAATCAGATGGAAATCACTGGGATGTCCTCTATGAAGAATATTGTCTTTAGTGTCATCATAATTCTCCTGATGTCCTGTTTGGCTTGCCAAGAGGTCAGTTAAGGTTATGGAGGAGGAATGAAGGCCACATTAATCTCATACAACGACTCCAAATAATGAATATGTGAAGCTCATGACTGGGGAAATAATGGAAAGCAAGACATAAAGATAAAAATCATTTAAAAAAAAGTATCCATGTGTTTTCTCACTGAAATACCAAACCTCTAAAAGCAAGCATGAACGTAGTTCCGTCAAAATCCATGCAGTACCATACAAGCTTTATCCAACATATGCCCTTGAGCAAGTTAGCAAAGCAAAGTTTGTAGGGAAGGGAATTACATTTTTTGTAAAATATTGGGAAGTTGCATGTGTTTGGAGAATTGGATAAAAAGTTATGTTTCTCAGAAATCCAGCAAAACTTCCCAAACTAGAGGTAAACACGAGTAAGATGCAAAAGAGTTCTGCACAAGCCTAAAACGGAGGCCTGAACTTGGTCCGTAGCCAACTGTTACTGCCAAAAATAAAATTAAAAAATGTAATCCGCTAACTGCTAAGATGCTGGCATTGAGAATTTGTGGGATTCAGGAAGAAGTAAAATACACATATCAAGTTGCGGTACTTAAAAATAAGTACAACTTGAAAGTTTAAGCGTGAAGAGGTCCCCTTGTCCTCAGTGTCCCCTAGGGTATATTGCCTGCATTCTCCTCCAACCCATAGGCCACACGCTGCTTATGAAAGTCATTCAGAACAATTTAGCTGCATCGTCCCTCAGCCCCATTGTTCAGTACACTATGAATACGCTGCCACCCAAGATAATGCTAGCGCAGCAGGCCAATCTCCACAGAGAGACACCTCAAGCGTGAATCAATACGCCTGACTTGTACGAGACAAAAGCCAAGACCTTGCCAAGCTCGGAGCCACATTGCCAGGGACATGTACTCATGACTTTCCAATGTACGGCAAAAGCCCAAAGCCACTGGATCAACCACTGCATCAAATAGTGACAAATTCTGGCTTAGCTCAAATCCACTTTCATCCCAGTCCATTCAGGAAGTTGACATTCAGTTATATGCAAATACTTTTTTTCTGCACAAATTGCCCATTATTTGTAGTACAAATGCCGCTTGTTGCCCTGCTACTTGACTTTCTAGCTGAAAGTGATGTGAACCACTGTGTCGGTGGCTTAATAGAAGACAGGGTTCTACAAAAATAGGACTACACACAAACAGACACCCACACAGGGACAGAGAAAGAGGCAGAGAGAGAGAGAGAGAGAGAGAGAGAGAGGAGGGGGACAAAAGGAAACCCTGCAAAAGTGAGTCATATAACACTGAAATCACTTGTAACTCTTGTTCCCCATGGAGAAACAAAAAACTGTTATTTCAAACATTAAAAACATATTTTTATATAAATTGAGCTGATGGAGGAATAGATCCCTCTTTTCTTTACATTGCTCTGAGGTGCAAAGAATGGCAGCAGATTCAGTTTCTCAGGCGGTGACTGCTTGTCACAAGCAGAGAGAGAGAGTGTGCGGGAGACAGGGTTTTGTGTGCCGGGTGCGTCGGTTGATGGGGGGGGAGCCACAAATCTGGGGTGCTCTGATGAGTTTGTTTGGAGCCCAGCTGTGTGTTTGCCTGTGACGCCTAAAATCCATTAGAAATCTGGTGGGGGTCAGGGCTTCACTTCGACTGCGATGGCTGCGTGCCTCAGAGAAGCCCAAGTGGTCCACCTCAACCTCATTTTCTCCACAGAGCGGGGGCTGTGAGGCAATCAGGCTCCACAGGACAGATGCCTGGAGAGCCCTGAAGCATCAAAACATGCTGTCCAACCCTCCCCAGAGAGCCACAGTGTGGCCCTCTTGAAAAGATCTTTAGGTGAAGACTGATTATGTAGCGGTGGGTCTGTGTGATGCTTCAATGGCTGTGTGGAATATAATGTTCAAAGTCTATTTTGAGGGGTTTCTCTTTCATGTCGTGTTTTCAGGTTTACATGATAACTGGAAAGATTGTGAGGGAAAGGGTCTGGAAGCAGTCTTGTCGTTGTAGTAATAGAAGTAGTAGTAGTAATAGCAGTATTACATATCCCTTTCAGATTTTTATTTAAGCTTATAGATCAACATGAATGCCAAAAGTTATTCCTCATTTTCTCCTGGTTTTCGAATGCTACGAATGTCCAGTAAAACATGTCTAATTAATAATAATAATTAAGCCTTTATTAGTCCCACAATGGGGAAATTATTTCTCTGCATTTAACCCATCCCGGAGGAGCAGTGGGCTGCAATGAAGCGCCCGGGGAGCAACTTGGGGTTAGGTGTCTTGCTCAAGGACACCTCTGCATGTTCCGGTAGAGGGGTTTGAACCACCAACCTTGTGGTTACGGGACAAGCGCTCCACCTCATGTGCCACAGCCGCCTTGTTACATGCAACGTCTGTCTTCAGTTCTCACTCCCAGCTAGTTAAATGCAGACGCATGATCAGTGGCCCTGAAGTCAAACTATGACGCTCTAGATGCCCCTCTTGCGTTGGTTTTCGACGAGTCAGGGACGGCGTGTTAGTTCCACTCCTTACATACACAGTGTTTTTCCAAAATAAAAGTCAGGTTTTGGCAACAAAACCACTTAGTCAGGTTTAGGAAAAGATCCTAGTCTTACAATTTAGGTGACTGATTTGAGAAAAAATGTAATGGTGAAAATTGGTTCACTTGGGAAAAAACAGCTGTCTCCTGGGTGAAAGTCCTGTGTTTGTTGGACTTGTCGTTGGTAAAGCTACAGCAGTGTATGGGAGCGTCCCTGCTAAAACGTAGTAGAAACATGGGCTGCAAGTTTTTAAACAAACCCTAGGTTAGCCACACACAAAAAAACAAAAAACAAAGCCAAATGCTAAAGTTATAGCAACACACTCGTTCAACATTGTTGAGGTAAAGATTCATTTCAGCTCATATCAGCTCACATGACTTTGCCTTAAAAACTACAAGTCCCACAATGCACCACCGGCAGGCCAGTGCAGGCTGCTCATTACCCTTTTAAGTTGGAACACCTGTGAATGGAAGGTCTCTCAGCAAACATATCAGCAGAGAGAGCAACAAACAAAGGATTCAACTCGTGGTACAACCAAAGGAGCCACTGGTTTTCAACCTGATAGACCAACCACTCATCAAGAAGAAACAAATAAGGAAAAATAAAATAAAAATTGAGCTGTGTTGGAAAGAGTTGTCCCGTGCGTCCTTTGGGGTTCATGTACCAGGCCATTTCAAGTTGGGCAAGAGTTGAAAAACACCTAGGAACTTGACAAACATCGACCTACTGTAATTACCGTAGCTGTGTGTGCATGAAGTTTTCCTAAGTGTGATGATTACCTTCATTTTGGTTGTGCTCTGGAACGTTTTCTTTTGCCTTCATATAAAGTGGTTTAATATCATTTGAATAAACCGTGCGAATACATGTGTTTCTTGCACACGTCAGTGCAGTGATGTTGCAATGTTCCCCCTCCCAGAAATTGCTTTGGTAGGTGCAATTTCATCACAACCTTTACTAATTATGCTTTATTTTAATAGGTCTGTATTTTCCTAATCATTTCAAAGTAAGAATCACACGTGTTGACATTCAGTTTATAGCATCACCTTTCAAGTTATTGGCAGAGCCGGTGGCTAAATCCAGGTTTCCTTGGGCAGTCCTTGAGCCATCACGGGGACAAGTGAGTGATACGTGCAAGAGCCAATCGTTGCCACCCGCCGTGAAGACGAGACAGAAAGCATTTTTTGGGAGAGGCAGATTTACTAGGAGCCCTCCCGTCTGTGTTGAGAGCTGGTAAAATGACCAGGTCTTGACAAGACTTCAATTCACGGGTCACAAAACATGTCAGAGTAATGGCAGAAAGGTTGAGGAGCACACTTAGCTTGACAGGTTCCTTTTAATGCCAGCTGCCTCTGAGGCTGTGATCCACGTGATGCGTCGCACATACAGATTAACTTTCAGCAGACATGGTTTGCATGTCATTTTCCTCTCTAATGTCAATCTGAGGCAGTGGAGTGATCAGTTTTTTTTTTTACCTCATCAGCAGGGCACATATGCATGAATCTTTACAGCACATTAAACTGCTCTGCATTGAAAAGCACTTAAGGTGTTAACAGAGCCACCAACACTGTTTTACAGGATGAGATTAAAAGGCTTAAAAAAAAGACTTTTAGATGTTAAGGCTTCTCATCGCAGCCCGACTAATCAATGGTTATCTGGCATGGCTAGATAGCAAATGATTTCTCTCTCATTTGTGGCCCTTTTCAGAGGTGACTTCATCACTGGTGCCTGAAAGACACGGCGCCCCTGAGTAACAAATGATTACCTCTGAATGAATCCCCAAAGTCTCGCTGCTAATGCAGAACAATAGGTAGTGAGAATAAGGGAGGCTGTGCTTTGCTTCAAGATCTATTTTTTTATTATTTTTTTTTTATACCCGGCATCATTTTTTGCTTCACTGATCTATCACTAAACAACAGCTGCTGAGCAGGAGCCAGAGAGACGCACTGCAGGGAGGACGAGGCAAAGTGGGAGAGGGAGAGACGAGGAGACAGCTACAGAGACGGAGAGGAGGAGAGAAAAAAGGCATCTAAAATCCGGAGTCGGATGAGTTTTAAGAGGTGAGGTCACCGGTGACAGCCTGAAGCTCTTAGGTTTGGTGGCCCACTGAGAAGGAGAGTGAGAAGAGGGATCCTGGCAGGTCTGCCTCTCTCATGACGGATAACAAGTCACCTGAAATGGCTTCCTGGGTGGCAGCCATTAGACAGACAATTTGCAATCATCCCTGGCCCAATTTCTCTCACCTTCCCTCCCTCTCTTTCTCTCTCACTTTTTCTCCTATTACCCAGCTTCTCGCTCTGGTGCCCCATAGACCTTGGCAGCTTGAGTGACAGGGACTTAACTAGTCTAGTCACACAAATGTGAGAGGGGAAATGAGGAAAAGAGAGGGGAGAATTTCATTCATCTCACAAATACCAAATAACCTCTGCGTGCCCGGACCATTTACATATTCTCTCCACATTCTCTGTTGGCCAGGTGCACTATCCTGTTTTTGAGTCACCTCATCTGGAACTCGCCGACGCCATGTGACACCGCAGAGGCACAGGAAGCAAGAGATTTAACTAGAGTAGCAGATGCGAGGGGCACAAAGGCCAGAACTTATGTCTGCATCATCACAAATATGAGATGCAATGTGTAGCGTACTGGGCTGCTGCATCACATCCACGGCACTGACAAGTACGCTATGTAGCCAAAAGTATGTAGACACTAGGATACTACACCCGTGTGTGATCTTATTTCAAAACTGCAGGCATTGATCTGCCGCCATGACAACTTTCTATTTCTCTGTAACATTAAATGTTAGGGCTGCACATTATTGGAAATAAATAACTGATCTTGCAATATTTTGTTCTGCAATATATATTTCAATATGATAAAATACAGGAATACACATTCTTATGGGCCACTTTTTAAAGTGAAATGCATGTTTGAGAGCAAAATAAAGAGGCTAGATGTATGAAGAACTGTGTGCTCTAGTAAACATTTCAATCATTAACACGTTGCTTGTATAGATGTGATAGGTGATGACACAGCATAAAAGTCACACCCACGCGAGATGGGATACGTGTTTCAAGTCCAAGCCCCCCCGAGGGATGCTGTAGCTCAGTCTCAAGTCCCCCTTAACCCCAGGCCTTTTAAAGCCAGCTTTATATAGCCAGTTGTGGCCCACATGGAGGAAATGAACCATGCGAGGGCCATCCAGAGCCACAGAGAAGATCCCTCCCCCCCCAGACCCCGGTGGCCATCTCTGACCCGCCCAGTTGAATCCCCCGGGCAGACTGCTTGGACTTGAGAAGTGTAAAAATATGCACGGTTCATTATGAAACTGGCAGAAAAGATGTAGCCTAACGTGTTTGAGTAAATATGCATACATTGCATGTCCTGTGATGTAACTATTGTGCACATTGCTATGTTGATGCTCCAAGACATACCATGTAGCCCAATTAAATATCCGTCATGAAATAAACCGTGATCAAGGTTAAACTCGGATAAACATTATGTATTGCTCTGGTTATTATGATTAACGCACACAAAAAAAACAAGCTACATCAGGGCTGTGAAGGTCTGGTTTGATGGGTTTGATTGAATTAAGAGTCACCTGGCAAAATAAGCAAACAACCAGCCAACTGCCATCACATTGTGGGTTTAAGTGTTGTAAAACTCTGACTGGCTCATGAATATATATGACATCGTCAAAACTGACAGGATTCTCTCATGATATAACCAAAGCTGTTGTTCACAGACATCAATGCTCATAGTAAGAAGCTGATGGTGGAAATAAAAGTAGACCAAACAAACGTATACAGTCGATGGTGACCACATGTGGCCATGAAGAGAACACCACGTCGTCATCACAGGGGCTTCAGGTCTGGCTTTAAGAGCCTTCCTGCTAGTTTTTCATTTTACTGTAACATGAAATTTGCTTGTTTGAAATTGGTTGTCGAGTACTATGGGAGGTCTTCTGTTCCATCCATGATCCATACACCTACAGTATACCATCTGCTTGTAACCAAAACCACTCTCAAAATCAAGAAGCTGGGACATGTTTGGGACTGAAAATGCAGGACTAACATTTTTTTTTATATAGCCAGAGCTCTGTGAGCTGAGCAAAAACATCCTCTGACTCAAACCGGTGAGCCAGATGTTGTCCTGGACATATGTATGTGGCAGCACTCCGCGGCGCCGATGCCGTTTCATCTTGTCAGAGCGAAAGCTGGTGTGATTTTGTCGATGGGCTTGTGTTGTAGCAGCAGCATGCTACAATAACAACAGGCATGTTAGCAATGTGCGCCGAGCTGATAAATCTCACTTAAAAAAAGAGAAAAACTAGCTGGCAGCCCGTGCCCTGCTTCGGTCTATGGTGATGAAGATGTTTTCCACAATGACAACAAATGTGTGATAGGAGTGAGGCCCCGGCAGCCTTAGATAAGGCCGTGGCCTGGTGCGTTACATCACTCTCACCAGAAACTGGGACATTCTATGTTTAATAAAGACGGACTGATTGCTCACACGCTTCACTCGAAAGAACAAGATCCAGCTGTTCAAGGGGCTTCTCTCATTTTGAAATGTCAGATTGCCCTGAGATGAGCATCAGTGGAGGAGCAGCTATCGGGCCTGATGTAGTCTTCCTCCAAAGGTTCAGCCGTCTGTTTCTGCCTGCTGTTGCATCCACCCCCCACACCCACACTAAACACACACACACACACACACACACACACACACACACACACACACACACACACATCACACCTACATGTCCCAATACTCCTATCTCCACACAGCAGACATGCACACATGCTTGCTCACAGTGATGCTAATTTCCAGAGAGCAGCAAGCAAATGTTGGGCAATGAATTAACACATCATTAACACCTGACCCAACAGACAGACAGTGGATTTAAGGCCAATAATAGAATAAAAAAAAATAAAAATGAAAGTTTAAAAATGTTTTTATTCTCTCCTCTGACTTTTGGGAGGACTGCCATGTCTCCTCATCCCCCATGTTGTGTACAGAAACACACTGCACTGCAGACTGAGTCATACTTGTCTTCCTCTTTCAAGACATTTCTGAGCGCTTTATAAAGGAACACACTGCCCTCTGAGAGTTAATTTCCTTTAATAGCACTTGAGCTGCAAAAGAGAGGCGTGAGAAAACTGTACGGAAAACAACTAAAAGGACAAGATGTCAGTTAACGACAGTGTTGACAATGAGACAAAGAGAGTGAGAGGCAGAGAGAGAGAGGTAACAGTTACCTATTAAGAGTAATTTAGCCGCTATTGTCCACTTTACTGCTTAAATATACTTGGATTATGGCTGTGGGTTTTGTACTCTAAACAAGAACACTGACTTTTGTAATACCATATGCATATGGATATACATATATATGATCTGTTTAGGTGTTGGTGACATGGATATAAAGACCTTTCTTTCCCAGTTCTTGAGGAGTAATAAGCAGAGCATAAATCTGGCTTTGCTCCAAATGGCAGTTTTAGCTAGACCTGCCTGTCTAAATATTTTGCATGTAAACTCTGAAATCCCATAAATCCAGTCACAGCTCAGATAATGAGGAAAAGGATGCACTTCTCTGTTGAATATGAAAGAAAGAAAGTGTTTTTCTCACATTGAAATTGGGCACAGACTAGTTCATCTGGTTTGTCCAACTTTTTACCAAAGAGTGCATATAAGAAGTGGACGTAGTCACCACGAAGTCACATTTTGGTTCTGAAGCCTCAAATTTGGCATTGTGGCCGTCACCAGCTTGTTTTTTTGGAAGTGACACAAGTGGGTGGACTTAAGTTCAATAGAATGCAAATTAAGACATTTTAGGCAACCAAATGTTAAAGTCTAAAGTTCAATCACAAGGTAGCCCCGCCCTAAGGCATACCCTACATGGTTTATTTTACTCTAACCGACCATAATTCACTAAATACATCATGCTGTATAGAAAAAGTCTCGAAACTAGAGTTTGAGACCATAAACTCATGTTTACAATGTTTACTGAGGGAATAACTCAAGAGAGAAGAAGAGTCATTTTCTCATAAACTTCTATGAAATCTGAATTATTTTTTGCAACCAGAGGAGTTGCCCCCTGTTGGCCATTAGAGGGAATGCAAGTTTAAGGGACTTCCACATTGGCCTCACTTTTTCTAACTGGAGGCTGCCTGCATTTAACACACACTCACACACACGTCTAACTCTGCTGGGTTTGATATCTTAGTGTAACTAGTCAAATACCGCCACTCGGGCATTGGCCATCAGCATCTGATACAGACCCACAGAGTGAAAGGGTGGCTAGTTCCCTTAGGGAGATCTTTTTGTGTCCCATGTGAAACTAAAAGTCAACATTGATCAATTTCTCACAGCAGTCGTTATTCATGTCACTTAACTGCGTTGAAAAGGTGGAGACCAAAACAGAGCTGAAAACAATATGAACATTGTATTAACACATTCATGTCAGGTGGACACAAACATTAAAAAACAAATGTAACTTCATATCTGCTAGATTTGTAAATAAGCAATTGTTTGGTAACTCATTTTAAAAGGAGATAATGATATATATATATTTTTGTTTAAGTGACCCCCATGTGACCAACAAATTTGGGTTTAAAGGTCCCATTTTAGTATTAAGAAACATGCTTTGAGTTCTTCTTCTGCTCTTTTAATGGCACATTTATACCTTTCGTGATATGTAATTGCTCACTGCATTAAATGGAAATCCTTAAAATTGAGTTATTTTTTTGTGTAAGTGAATATGAGGCCAGACAATGTGACTGTGTAAATGGGACTGTTAGCTGTAACACACCTTTTGATAATACCACTGATAAAGAAACTAGGTTGGTCATATCGTTGCAGATCAGCTTAACACGGTCAGTATCAGCGCCGATACCTGGCATATCGAAATAATGCATCCTTGGATAGAAACATGTTTCATATGAGTCTGTGAATTTCCATCCTTATGCACGTTGCAAGAACGAAGGGATAAAAATATGACATTTTGCATATCAAATATTGTTTCGCTCCCCCCACAAGTGGCCCGACACCCCACAGACTACCTTCATGTACCTCAAAGTTATAAATTATAGGACAGACTTAGTTGAGTGATGTTTGGCCACTTCATGAATAAATCTCTTTTATTGTCTTACTTAAAGCTCTAGCTGTCACAACAGAGTCATTGGCATTGACAGAGCTGGCCACAATCCACATTGTCCTCGCAGAGCAGCCGTAGCCAAAAGATGACACCAGGCACAGCTCCTGCACCTGTCTCAGTTACATTTGCATTCAGTGTCTTATTTGGAGACCACCCACTGCAGTGCAGGCAGGGGGGCCTGCTTCCCAGGAATGTTTAGTGAGCATCTGGCACTCCCTGATGTCACTGTACTATTTAGTCGTCTTTCAAGGACTTAAACTTACACCCATAATGCTTTTAATACCACCTCAATTAAAGTCAACCGTGCACTCTGATACTCTACTACATTGTGGTAGCTTGTCTCATTTCAACAGTGTGATTAACTGTCTTCTATCTTTCTACCTACCTACCAACCTGCATATCTACCCATCCATCCATCCATCTATCGTCAAATTTAAATCGTAAAACACGTATCTTCCTCTCAACAGAGGTATGTGTTTATTGTCTTAAGTAGACAACAACATCCAATGTAGCTGTTTTAACCCTTATACTACCAACAGGTAGGACTGCTGACTGAATAAACTACTGTAAGAAACAGCCATCACAGCAAAGTGTTGATGTATTTCTTCTCAAAACATAATTTGTTAAAAGATTATCATTGTTTTTTTGCATATTGTGTAAAATGAAAATAGACACAAAATCTGTGTCCGTCTACTTCACGTGACTGACAGAGTGCTCCTACCCTCTGATAGTGTGTCAAACTTTAAATGAGTTGTGTTTAACATTCTGAACATTACTATGATAGCAGTGTAAAGATATAGTGGGGTAGTGTCTACCTGAGCAGAGAAAGAAGTCACTCTCCTGCTTTTGGTGCATGTTCGTGACTGTGAGAGGGACTCACTGGCTAGCTGGTGAATTTACATAAATTCCTTGAGTTTTATCCACAAGGGGGCCTTCATAAGGAAGTGTTCAGTCACAAATCACGCAGACGTCACACACCACGCAGACGCCAAACCTAAAAGCTCCGTTCCTGCCAAACAACAATACAACGTCCTTCGCTGGTCCGTTTATTTTTTCCATTTTGAAATATATATAACTACAAAACTGCATGGAAAATTGAATCTATAGTGGCTGTTTAAAGTAATTTGTTTAGCTGCAGCTCCAGTGACGGTTTGTTCCTAAGTTTTTAATCACTGAAGGCCTCTTTGTTGTTTCTCTCGCCCCTATGGTGGAACAGTGTTGTCCAAACCCCATCAGCTGGGGTGTGGCCTATATAACAAGTACGATAAGATAATCCTTTATTAGTCCCACAGCGGGGAAATTTGCAAATATGTGCGCATCTTATTATGCTGATCTTGAAGAAGGCTTAACTACCGAAATGTTATCAGAATAAAAGCAATGCATATGGAGGCAGAATATGCAACACCTTTTTTTCCTACCTTCAAGCGCTGGCCAACCAACAACATTCCCCACAGTTTCAAATGGCTTACTCAACTAACCCATATGATAGCAGCAAAGCTCAACCTTTTCTGCTACAGAAAATTTAATCAAATTGTTTGTGAGATGTTTGCTAAACCCAAAGGTCTGCTCGAGGGGCACCTGAATATTTACAGCTTCTAGCAAATTCTAACCTAGATTTTATATGTTCAACAGAGACATGGCTTCATGCGAAAAAAAAAACTCCCCATCTCCTGCCCTATCTTCCCCTGGCTATGATGCCGTCAGGAAACAGAAAGCTGAAGGAAGCGGTGGGGGCTTGTTGTTTTATACCAAAGACCATATATTATCTAAAGAGATCCAATCTTCGGTAAAGAATGACCTAGAATGTATTTTTTAGAATGCGTCACACTGTTGCAGCAAATATCTTCATCGGCGTGTATAGACCACCCTCTGCAAAATGTGTATTTTTTGACAAATGAAATGCTATGCTTAGGGAATGCAGCTCAGGGAAGGGAGTAATTATTGTGGCTGATTTCATATCAACTGGGAAGATAAGTGAGAAGGTGCTGAAAGTAAAGGAATGTACAAGGACAACTTCATCATCTAAAACTGAATTGATCTGGTATACAGCAACAAACCTGAGAGAAATGGTTGTCGGTCTGTCTGATCATTAATTAATCCTCATATCCAGAAAAATCCTATTTTACTCCTTTCTTTATTTTGTATCTATCCACTATTGAAAATACAACAGAACAATGTCTTAAGGAAATAGAAAGGCAGTAGAACACAATCCCCTGGATTAAATGTGATATGCAGAGTATAATGGGAGAGAGACCTTGCTCTGCCACCGTTCCATAATTTATTGACTGACATGTTTTTCACATTTCAACTTGAAACAGGGTAACAAATGACATCCAAGTAGCCAAAGCGAACTGTGTTAGTCTGATAGTTGAAGCTAAGAGAAATCACAAACAAATTAGGGACAGTTTAATAAACACAACAGGAAATTGGCATAGTAATACAACAAAGCAGCTGGATATTAAAGACCATGGACATGTGCAACGTCAGATTCAGTAAACGCTCCTCACTTCTGTTAACTGGGTAGATTACCAGTATAACGATAATGAATGCCATCTGTGCGTAAACGAGCGTGTGTTCATGAGAATTGTAAATTAGCATAATCAACAACCCAATACGACCATATAAGGTTACACTTCCTGCCCGATATGTCCTATACTAAAGTCCTGCTTTGTATGGACCTGCTAAAACAAAGGAGAGGGGGGAAATAACTGTCTTTATGCTGTGTCACCTGAGGGTCGTACTGTCACTGGAATAAAAAAGAAATGTCTCCCAATGAAAAACGTCTCGCCTCAGCAAAGCAATCTATGAATGCAACGCAAGGGGGTCAAAGTCATTTTGCAGTTTAAGATGTTCATATTGATATTGTAGTGTTAAACAATGGCATCAATAGCCAATTTAAATTAAAGCTGATATCTTTAGGCTGTGGGAAATTAATATAGTATTAAATTAGCCGATAATTTGCATTTCAGACTCCAACAGGATATGTTCAACAGGAATTTGAAGTGCAATTTATATAGGGGATATCAAAACTCAAAATGTATTCAAAGTAATGAAAAATACAATCCACTAGTGAAAAACTTAGGCTTTGGATAAGAGCAGAAGAACTGCACATGACTCGTATGACATGTCTGGACCTTTCATAAATTGTGTTTAGATATTTCAAATCACAAGAAAATCGGCCAATGAGGCAGTTTCTCCTAAATCTTGTAAAAGACACTTTTTTGCATTAGGCCCAATTGGTGCCTGATTAAAGGGGCTGTAGAAACTGCAACTCTCCACTACTCCTACTTTATAAATGATATTAGGATGACAGCACCCACCAATCAAACTGGACCTTTAGATCCATCACCCACAGATATCACTCAACCTGTCTTCTCCCTGTTGGAGGTCTAAGAACCTTAAGTTAAAACAATCCTGATCTCTCTTGAAAACTCTAAAGAAAAATATACACTTGGACTTAGTTCATTCCCTTTCCCAAAAAAAAGGCATACAAATGAATCTACTGAACTGATAACAAAGAGAATCAATATTTATCTTAAAGATGAAAAGTTCCAAAGGGATTTGAAGTCAGCCATAGTTGTGGTAGTTAATAAATCAGGCCCCCCAACTGATGTGAGAAATACCAGCCTGTTAGTATCTTACCAGTTGTTTCCAAAATTGCTGAGAAATGTGTTGCGGAACATCTGACCACCATCCTCAACACTGGCCCTTACACACTGCGCCCAAAGCATGTTGGTTTTACAGCCAGCCGTAACTGTGAGTTGTTGTTATTGCCATTCTATTAGATTTGAAATGGCATTTGATACTCTAAACTAGCTTGTTATTTTTTACTCTAACGAAGCTGAATTGGATGGAAGTCCTGTCTTGCTGCCTGGGTTCAGTGTGTAAGGGTAGTTAGTGAAACATAAGCTTTAAACTATGAAGCTTTATGACTGTGGGGTCAGTTTTGTACATGTCAGTGGGAGCATGTTAATAAATCCTCGTTACATGCAAAGTGACATTTTAAAAGAAACTTCAGTCTTCACGGGAAGTTATGTTTAGGCAACAAAACCACTAAGTCAGGTCTAGGAAAAGAGCGTTGTTTAGCACGGCTAATGACTTACGACTGATGTGACTACCAATTGACTAACAGGTCACATAACTGGGGAATCACTTGAGTCACTTAACTAATGACACTAAAGACAACTGACATGATAAAATATAAACTTTACTTTTAATATCACAAGGGTCAGTAACAGCGGCCTCCTGTGTTTGATGCCTTCATTGTGTCTTTTTGTCTTCCATTTCCAATTTCTAACCATCAGCTTACTGCTTTTAAAACATCTTCGCCATGCAGTTGAAAGTGCAGTTTTATAAATGTTAATTCAAAACGCGTGGTCCTTATAGATAAATAAATAAATAAAATGAAATTCACAATGAAGTGTCCTGCACTAAAAGTTCATCCATCCACGATGCTGTAAAGCACTTCCCATAAGCACCTCCAGTCAGATGGCAGATATAAATGCATGTGAAAATGTGAATGTGTGATTACCAGGTGATATGTGCTTATGATCAGCTGGTTGATGGCTTACGGCCCCTCTCAACACATTATTAATCATATCTAACGACTTCAGATACTGCACTAAACAGTTTGCCCTACAGGATTTCCCCACCGCTGCAGCCAGCGCTCAATATGCCGCCCGAGGCCTGACTGTCTAACACATGATGAGATGTGTGTGTATGTGTGCTTGCATAGGAGAGGGAAAAAAATGGTGAGGAAGAGAGGGGGGGGGGGGGGGGAGCTGTCTGATCTCAAGCGGCAAATTAGGGCCTCTCTGAAATCGATAACAGGGGAGCCATGCACAGATTTCATTAGTTGGCAGACGTGTGCGGCTAAAGGGATGCAAACGGATATTGATGTTTGAGATTGATTGATCTCTTCTTTTCTCAAAAATGTACACACTGAGTTGCGATGCAGAGTTTGTTTTGGGTTTGTTTGCTCTCACATTCAATCTTGAACACCATTTTGTCCGTGACCTTTTTTTCCTAGAAAAACAAAACTCACTTTTTTATTCAACAGATAGTCATCTGCTGAAAGTTGATACTAAATGGACTTGCTAGGTCAAATGACAGGCACCCCACGGCAAAGTCCTGTCCCGCCCCTATTCTCCACTTCCAGCCACAAAATATTTCTTCCACGAGATTTAAAAATCAATAAACAAAAGTGACATTCAGGCCTTTTGCATTCTTAAGCAAGTCCACCTTGCCACAGAGCTGGCTAAACAAAAAGCAACCCATGCACCCTCTCAAGTAAATGTAACAGATAGGCCTGCATGGCAAATCAAATTCTATTTGCTATTACATTTTGCTTAATTAGGTCCCAGATGGGTGTGGTATGCCACAAAAAAACAACTGGAGGGCTAGAAAGGTTAGGCAATCACAAGAAAGTCAATGTGGAATACCATTAAGTGATGGACTACTTCCTTTATGTTATCTGAATTTCTCAGATGTATTCAAGCCCACTCATGTTGAAGTTAGAGCAGGTTATACCAATGCAAAAAAAAGAATGCATTAATTGGTCAAAATGCTGTCAGATAAGGGGCAAGTCCAAGGTAAAACTTACCATTAAAAAATGATTTATACAGGCCACTTTATTAGGTATAATCTTTATTTAGATTTGTATTTATCTTTATTAGATCTGATCTGCCATTCACATGGGAGCAACTCAATGCATCTAGGCACATAGAAATGAACAAAACCATCTGCTTGAGTTCAAACCAGGCATCAGACTGGGGAAGACAGGTAATGCAAGTGACTTTGAGCATGGCATGGTTGTTGGTGCCCGATTGGCTTGTTTGAGTGTTTTCAGAAACTGATAATCTACTGGCACAAACCATCTCTACGGCTTTACATTGAATGGTATGTAGCCCTGCCTAAATAATTCATTTAGATATCAGGATGTTAATAGTTTTTAGTTAAGAATGTAAAAGTATTGGTAAAACTAGATCCATATGAATAAAAGTTAAAATAAGAGAATCATAATCTTTACAGTTCAAAGGTTAGAGTTCATGCAAATGAGCATAGTTTGGTTAATATGTACATGATCCCGCATGTGTTCAGCCCAACACCCTAACTTGTTAGCAACATAATATGTCAATCTTTGTATTTCATTGTTTAATTGGATGTTCTGAATCTAACAGCAAATCGAATCCCATTCTCAAGTAGAGGGGCGGGGCTTAGGCGTACACGGCCAGGGTCTGTGATTATCACTGTCCAGTGAAGAGTGTAAGAGAGCAAAGTGTTCATAACTTAGTGGTTGACGACCAGTTATCCTATGGTTTGGACTTTTGTGATCTACAAGAGACGGACATTTGTGACTGTAAGAGAGAAGAGGGGGAAGTCTCCTTTGGACCACTATGGAGAAGTGTTTCCCGCTTGTGCTGCTGTAGACTGTTGCTGCTGTTTCTCCTGCACTCTGCCTGCCGTCCATCACCCAGCTTCTCCTCACCTGCCCTTCTGAATAGTCCATGGATCTGTGAGTACTGACAAACTTGCAGGTGCCTTTTGTTTAATGCTTGTGTGGACAAGTGAAGCGGCCACAGCAGTTTTAGGCCTCAACGCTCTCAAGCCACGACTCAGGCCTGCAACAGGGTTTTTGGGTATATTTTGGTTAAAGCTGTAGAGTGAGTGTGTGTGTGTGAGAGAGAGTGGGTTCACAATGT
Source organism: Anoplopoma fimbria (assembly GCF_027596085.1). Taxonomy (NCBI): domain Eukaryota; kingdom Metazoa; phylum Chordata; class Actinopteri; order Perciformes; family Anoplopomatidae; genus Anoplopoma; species Anoplopoma fimbria. Next base: position 31,780,709 of record NC_072450.1, read on the forward strand.
ATTGATTGTCACATGTTAAAGATGTTCTGACTGCCTGTATGGTAACCAATGAAGATTCCAAAAGAAGGATTTACTGAGAGGAACTCATAGCCATTTTGTGTTTATTAATATGTCTAGTTACATTCATTTTATGAGTCATCTGCAATAATATTGTTTGTTGTACTTGCTCTAATAAATACCAAACATTGTGTGTTAAGGCATTTAAAGTATATTTGGTTTATCAAAGTTCATCACAAATAAGCTAATTCATGTTTTGGTAATAACTGTTTAAACAAGATAAAAGGACTTAATAGAAGGCAAAGACCTTTTATTTGACTTCCTTAACATAATTGGAGGCACCGCCAGTCATTTCAGTTTTCAGAATAAGACGTACTTAAATAATTAATAAGAACAGGTAATAGCGCCATTAGGTTTCAAACTGTACCCAGGACCCCGCCCATAGTACTACTACACCTGGTAGATTAACGTAATACTATATAGCTACATGGGATGGGTGTTACAGGTAGGAGAAAGAGAAAACAAATGAGTGGCAGTTATCTGGTTCTCAGAGGAGAATGGCCAAACTGGTTTAAGCTGATATAAAGGAAACAGTTACTCAAATAACCACTTGGTACAACCGAGGTATGCAGAAGAACATCTCTGAACGCACAACACGTTAGACCTTGAAGCGGATGAGCTTCAGCAGCAGAAGATCACACCGTCAGTTTATAGCAGAAAACTGAGGTTATAAAAATGGCATGGGTTGGATTGGAAAAATGTTTCCTGGTCTAATGAGTCTCATTTTTTGCTGCAACATTCAGATGGTAGGGTCTGAATTTTGCGTAAACATCATAAAACCAATGATCAATCCTGCCTTGTATCAACGGTTCAGGCTGCTGCTGGTGGTTTAAAAGTGCGGGGGATATTTTCTTTGCACATTTTGGGCTCCTTAGTACCGATTGAGCATTGTGTAAATGTCACAGACTACCTGAGTATTGTTGCTGGCCATGTCCATCCCTTAATGACCACAGTGGGCCCATCTTCTAATGGCTACTTTCAGCAGGATAACGCACCATAAAACAAAGCTCAAATCATTTTAAAACTGGTTTAATGAACATGAAAATGAGTTGACTGTATTCAAATGGCCTCCACAGTCACCAGATCATAATTCAATGAAGCTACTTTTGGATGATGTGGATCGGGAGATTTGCATCATGGATGTGTGTAACGGATGTGGATCAGGCATGGAAGGAGACGACTCAGAGATGGTTTTCTTGTATTTATTTAAACCTGCAGAAGACAATGTACAACATCAATTGTCTTCTGTTCTTTCTCTCCCTGCACGTTTGCTCCCTCAGCAATGCAAATCGCAATTGTCTTATACTGCAATACTTATTATTTATACTACTGTGTAATATGTGTAGTCAAGAACAACATAGAATTTACAGGAAAACATTAAACTTCAATTATAACAGGAATTACTTTCAAAACCATGAATAGTAGCAAACAACAGCAACACCGGGTGGCCAGAGTAAAAAGGTTACGTGGGGTGGAGTGAATACACAAAACCCGCGAAAAACTATAACATTAAACAAAGGAAAACACGTACCTGCAGAGGACAATGTACAACATCAATTGTCTTGTGTTCTTTCTATCCCTGCACGTTTGCTCCTAAACATACAAAATGATCATTTACAAAAATGAATACCAAAAACTCTGCTGCGCTACGTTTTTCTTGAGTTTTATTTATTTTATTTTTTTTAACATTTACAGGTCGGCCAGACGTAGCGAAAATAGCGCGTAAATCGCAAAATGATAAAGTGCATTTTTAACTCCGTTACATGTGCAGCCGACAAATCTGCAACTATTATGGTGCTATGTCAATATATATATGGACCAAAATATCTGAGGAATGTTTCTAGCACCTTTTTGAATTAATGCAAAGAACAATTCAGAATGGTCTGAAGGCAAAAGATGGTCCAACGTTGGTATTAGCAAGGTGTGCTTAACTGTAGCCGCTGAGTGGATTCTAATAGAAAAATCTGTCGAAATGAGCTTTAGATTTCCCAAAACTTTTTTCTTTTCATCCCCAGCTACTTGCGCACATCCAAGAGAAAAAGAAACAAAACACAACTCTATTGTTCCCAATTGGCAGGTGAAAAACGTATTGTTGTAGATTTTGCCTAAATTATTTACAGTCGACAATACGGCCTTCGTGTGATACATTCTCAATACATGTGGTGGTTATATTACATACCATGTAGCATGTTTATGGAATAATTTGAAAATGTAAATGATCTTTACAAATCAACTGACACAGACACTGAACAGGACCTTGTTCCTATTCAAATCTGCAATCATTTTGATGCCAAGCTTCCAGTTTCCAGTGACTCGATGTCATAAAAGTGATTTCTTTGATGGTTTTCGAAACTCATGCTCAAAAGTATCTTTGTCTTTTTCTGTCTGATTGAACCATTGGAAGGCCTGTTGTTCTCAAGTTACAAAACATAACTTATTTTGCAAAACCTTCATACAATATAACATATATTTGTAAAAGGGACTTTCAACAACCTAAAAGCATTGAAAACTATAAAAAAAAGTTTTCCTTTCAAACACCGACTGTAATTAATCAAGCTTTTGTGGCAGGCAATCGCATATATATATATAGTTTTAGTACCAGAATTATAATTTTTTGGTCATTTCATAGAGTTATTACTTTTCAATAAAAACTCACGGCCCTTGTCTCACGAGCATTAACATCACTCTGTATTGTATATGCACAGTTGGACAGATCTATTGGACTTGGCCGGGTGCCGCAGCAATGTGATATTCTACCATCTTAATTTTTCATCACTCCTTTGATTTCCTGCAGTCATCTGATAAAAGTGATGTTGTGATAGTCTTAAATGATTAATTGAGCTTGAATATGTGCTTTTAAATTTCCATTCATTACGCTGCGTCACATTTTATCTGCCGGGCATTTAATCACTTTCCATATGCATATTAATGATTACAGTGGTACCTGTGTAATGGGAGCGAGTCACTTGATGTAAGTGTCTGCTTCCGTACAGTCACACTGCCCACAGCGCTGTCTGTGTGACACATACTGCCTCCGTGGAGACTTCTCTGCTTCACTGTGAGTGTTTTTAAATTTACAGTGAGATGACTTATAGCTTTATCACCTGGTTAGCGTAGGTTGTGATAATGTACAATCAACTGGCAATAGATTCTAAGAAAAATGCTACTTTTGTGTTTTCATATTCTTTAAACTCTCAGTATGCTTACTAGCTGGACAAAATGACTCGCATATCATAGTTTACTGTTAACATGAAATTCTAACAAATGTTGCTTTGATAAACTGTAAGTGAGATATTGGGAACGATACCAAGAAAACGTGCAATGTTGTGGGTATGGTGTATGTAGCGAGTTTTTTTATTATATTTTTGTAAGCTTAAGATGACAGAATGAGCAAAGTATTGAGTTACTGTCTGTGTTGGTTCTTTTGCCACCTGCTCAATTTTAAACAGCCTCCTTCTACTTAATGTCCTGCCGCATCACGGTCCACACTAGAGACATGGCACCGTCATGAAATTTTCAAAAGCAAATAGATGTTACCTTGCATAAATAGTGATGGCAATTTGTCTCCTCGTTAGATAAGGGTTGCATGGAGACAGATCTTTAAGAAGGGTTCATTTCTCGTTTTACTTAAAGAAAGAGGCGAGAGGTCAGGTGATCAGTATGTCCTCTGGATTGAAACATGATATGCAAAGAGAAAACTTTATTGTCAAGCAGATGATGAAATGTCTCATTTCCTATTTTAAATTTATGAGAGGTAATCTGTTATGGTAAGAATGTATCACAAGTGTTTTCGACCCTTTGATGCACGGATGCTTCCCCAAACTTTATCTCATCCAGGATGTCCAAACGGTTCTGTGTCTGTCAGATGGTCTGAGGGGAACACTACCATAGCATCAAAATATTCCGACACAGATTTGTGGGATATGATTTAAGAGTCCAGAAAGTTTTGAACATGAACCGTAATACTGCTGAAACACTCATGCCTTTATGTGTGTTGACTACCAAGGATAACATAAATATTTTAAGCAATACAGAATGCTTGAGAGCCTTACTTCATTATATACGTTTTTTAATTAAACTCAGGGGGATACCAGAAGTTCTGCATTATACTCCATTATACTTTAAATTGTAACCTAATTCAACAGTATGCAGGAAATAGAGTGTTTGACGCTGAAATGCTCTGCTTGATATATATGTCATAAAACCCACCCCCAAATGGTTGAAATAAACCAACATCTTCAAAGTGGCTTTCTGATTGGCTGCTGCTTGTGATCAATAACCAGACCTGATGAAAGTTCAAATGTCAAAGAGTCATTTTTGTTGACCCCTCGTAATAATGTCATTCCAACTGTCCAGTTTAATCCAATATGTTATTTGGCATTCAATCACATGCTTTTTTTAATTATATTAACTGTTAGGGAGACAATAAGCTTATATTTAATTGATGGGGGATGTTAAGGGACCTTGATAATGGAATGGGGGGGATGAGAAGCACTGTCTAAGGACATCCTAACTCCCAACTGAGTGTCTAGTAATAACGCAGATGGGTGTACATTCTAGTACCAATACTTGTGAGCCCAGTGCTTCTCGTACAGAAACTAAAGGGCGCCTCGTGCGTCAGTACGAGGCGCCGAGCGGAGTGCCAAAGCATCGGTACTTGACTCCCTGGGAATGAGAACTGGCTCTATATTCAGCCAGAACCATAAACAAATATCATGTAGGAGGACAGATATTCTCGGCTGACTGGGCTTTTTAAAAGATACAAGTTTCTAAAAATTGTATCATTTTTGACGGACCTCGTGCAGGATGCAAAAGTGCTCACAAGCTAACGAAAACCACAACAGTCAGAAACCTTAAACACTTCATTATATTTTCTTTGCGTCTGACAGTGTCGAGAAACAGCAACATGGTACTTTCTCTGATAAAAAAGCATTTCTCCTTGCTGAAAGTAAGTGTTGGAAGCTTCATAAATAAAAGTTCTTTCTCCGATATTTACTTTCATCATGATTCCTAGCAGGAATTCTGAGATGCTTGAAAAACATGAACCTGCTCGTTCAAATTTGAACTTGCACCAGTTCAGTGGATGTTTCACAATAATCTATTCTCCCTAGACAAGTTTTGCTGAATGAATCATCCCTTATGTAATCACAGTTTACGCACATGTAGGCCCTTTTCATCAGTATTCTCGTCGTACACTGTGTAGTTAGATCCAAAATTATCGTTTACTGTATAGCAGTGGTTTTTGAGTAATGAATATATGAATGGTATGCAACATTAACTTTTATTGAACGTCTCTGTTCCCGAGTCATGCACTTAAACAATTTCCAAAAATCACAATTTTAATCATGTTCACCATATTTATGGCTTAGTTTTCACAGTAATATTTTGCACTAGAGACCAAACGCTTTCATAACACAAACAACCTATTTTAAACTAGAAGGGGAAAACATCTTCAAAAAATTGACAAAACAAGAATTGAAAAAAAGCGGAAAAAAAACTCATCTAAGTTTCTTTTTATTGCTTAAACATTTTATTAAATATACAAAGATCCCTTTTCCTGCACTCATGACGATCACGAAAAGCCTATTTTTTAAGGTTGGATTGTCTTCTGCATGTCTGGCTGTGTGTTCAGTCTCTTGCAACTGATATTTTTCTTATTTCTAGAGGAGCGCAGAGGAAAATAATTGATGGTGACATGAAAAATCGGGTGGGAATAGAGAGCGGAGGGGTTGGGGGTGTGGTGTGGGGTAGGGGGGGATGAATACCTAAGTATTTAGCCTGAGTCTGAACCACCACCACCACCACCCCCCAGCCAGAAGGAGAAGAATTTTCTCTGTGGGACATCAATCCCATTTCTTCATGCCTCCTGCTGCGCACAGGTCAATTATATTTTTATTAGAGTAAAATGCAGATCATTTTCCTGCACAATGTAGGCGCGGAAAGACTGATGATCGAGGAAGGTTGCAGCATCTCTCATTTCCAGGATATGTGCTGCTTATACAGTAGGCATGTTGCGAACGGGGAGTTCACGGTCATAAACAAAGGCAGGATTTCACTAATCTAATCGTGACCTACTCTGAAACTCAGCCATAACCTTAAACCACATTAGTGTGAATGCAGCTTGACACTTTGAAGCATCAGCACCTTTGCTTGTGTGGGGAAAAGGTGTTGTTTTTGGCACCCAGCACCACAGGATTGATGCCGGAGCTGGAGAGCTAAAGGTTTCCGGGTGGTGCTTTTTATTCATTTTATGCAATATATAATATCAAGGGTTGGGGAGAACAATATGGAAATGGCTCTTCGCGACCCCTACATTAGCCATCTATTGGAAATCAGGTGGAATCAACAGTTTTTAATGATGATCTATTCTTCAAACTGTCACCTTGTCCGTCATTCCCACCATCCTGGGGATCCTGGAAAAGTTGAGGAATTGAAAAATGACGTTTCAGCCTTGGGAAAAACAAACATTTAAAAGGTCATACTGATGCGCTCATAATCTATCTTATTTTTTGTCAGCTGTGGAAAGTGTTTAATGTCAAGCTTGTCTGTTGGTAGATTTAATTAGTCTTGAAGGAATAACGAACCATAAACATGTTTCTGTTTACAAAATGAGGCACCGAAGCCTGAAACGTTCAGATCAGCTTGATGAAAACAAATATCGGTAATGGAAATGACTCCACATGTCAGGTAGTGCTTATGAAAAAGTCAATTACTTTCAACAGCCTCTTTGTACAGCTCGTGTTTTTTTCTCACAGTGGCCTTATTGGACCGATGGGTCATACAACTACAGGCCTCTTGATTTTTTACCGACCCCATTATCCGTCCTGCCATTTCCTTAACCTACACCTGTCTGTCCTGTTAGGGTTGAGAGGGGTGAAGCCTCTCCCAGCATGCATTGGGCAGGAGGCAGGGTAAAGCCCCCACCCCCCACTTTCACACCTCCAGGCAATTAGGAGTTTCCAGTTCATCTATCCCACACAGAGAGGAGATGGGCGAGTTACTGGAAGAATCGAATCAATTACTCATTACGTTTTACTGAATAAAAAAAGTAATTACTTTACTTTGCTAATTACTCATCAGCAAATGTAATTAGCTATCTTACTCAATATATTACTTTCAGTACTCAGCACATGTCACTCAAAGTTGCCTTTAAACAACTCAAAATCCTCCAGGTCCAAACGTTACATCTCCTCTGTTTAAAAAGTGGAGAAATAGAAAAAGATGCATCAGGGTTTAACTAGAAGTTGCCCTACGTTTTGGAGGTATTCTCTGATCAACAACTAGCTTAATGGCAGCCTCGCTGCCTGCATACAGAGATACCATTTTCACAGTGAAGTTGCAGGTTCACACATCCTCCATCTGTGAAAAAAAAACTGAGATTTTCTGAATGTAGACACAACTTTTGGAGTTTATGGGAGTCACATTTCTCAAAGCAAAGTGTCAGTATTTGAAACCTTGGTTATGAGAATGAGCTGCATTTATCCTGTTGAGTAGAGGATGACCACCTCCCCAACACCTCCAGCCAAGCTAACATGCAGCTGAACGACCAGACGGTCCACTGCTACATTGGATTAAATGGCAATTTCTGTACAAGGATAACCAGAAAGTGAGCTCTCAAATGTATTGTTCTAATTTGACTCTCAAAAGCCATCTTCTATATCAAGCTGGGGTGTGACTAGATTACTGTAAATTTTAAAACTGCACTTTTGTTCTTCAATTTAAAAAGAAGAATAGCATTTATTTATAATATTTTCCCTCAGTGTGTATTCACACTTTTATAGTAAAAATATTTTAAACTGATATATATATATACACGGTTTGGACGGAGCAAGCATTTAAAATGAGATAATACCGTTTTACCCACTGTGTGGGTCAATATTCCATTCCGATATTGAATTTTACAAAACTTCACATTGCTAGGACCAAATGGATGCTGTTTATCATCTGAATGGAGTACAGTCTCCATTTCAAACCCATCTGCCTCTAGGTAGGCTGTAAGGAATAATACTCTTTTTGTAGATTTTATGAACTTTCTTGGATTTTAGGAAATCTTATCAGTTTCTTGCTTTTGTGTGAAAGGACAGGTTGGAACATCACACAGGTAGTTGTGTCTGCAAATGTTCTTTTATAGATATCTCTCTCTCTCTCTCTCTCTGTGTGTGCATGTGTGTGTACTCCTGATTTTTTTTTTCAGTACTGTACAACCTTCAGAAAGGTGGTACCCAGAATGCATGTTCTTGTCAGTGGTCCTTACAATGCAACAAAGACAAGGATCTGTGTGTGTGTGTGTGTGTGTGTGTGTGTGTGTGTGTGTGTGTGTGTGGGTGAATGTGTGTGTGTGTGCGTGTGCGTGTGTGTGGGTGAATATGTGCAAGCTTTCAAAAGTGTGACTCCGACAACACACCATGAATGTGTTGTCTTTATTCACAAGCGCATTCAATTAATCTGAGCTGTTGACCCACAATTCCGTGTTTCCTGGGTGCTGCTGTTCCTGCCTCCTTGTCCTTGTTGTGCCAGATGCCTCACGCGCTACAGATGTTTGCCGAGCACGTGAGTCAGCCTCCCCACGGCGACTTGAGCCGGTACGAGGATAGATGGGAGACGGTGAGAGGGAAGCCTGCCTCCCCCTCCCGCGCAAGGTTAATCTCGTCCTCAGCCGCAACTAGCATGTCACCCTAATGAAGCCCCAGCAGACGAACACTTAATAAGAGTTAAGAGTAAATTAACCTTGAAGTCTTTGCACGCATCTCTCCTGTTTTCATACACTTTATGCATCCATTTCCAACGATCAAGGACGAGCATTCATTTAGCTGGAGGAGGTCAGAACAGAAACATTTCCCTTGACGGTTGCAAATTTCTCTCTGACATCTATGTTCCAGACAGAGCAGCGTGGAGAGGATGAGCCTCTGTTCCCCTCTTTAATGTTGTCTGAGGCAGATAAAAAGCTACAAGCTGCTCACCCACCCACTTGATGTTTTTTTTTTTTTCTTCTTCTCCTCGCTGCTGATCAATGCTCTTAATGATGGTAATCAATCAAGAAAATGAAAGATTTACTCTCCAATATTAATTTTGCTCAGCATCGATTGAGGAGCGAAGAGTATTACTGCCATTAATGCCTTTTGAGGTGCTGTATCGAGTTGCTCGCCTCTAAAAACAACTCATTCATCTTTCATTTCAACAGTTTTATTACACCTTTAAACATAATTACAAACAGATAACAGTCACCTGCGGGGATATTTAGTAAACTCTTTGATTATCTCTTTTTTTCTTTCTTGTTGTTTTCAGATAATTGTGTTAAAATCATCAAGTGTAAATGTTCTGCTACATTGAATTTGTTCATCTGGCTAAAAAGTCACTTTTCATCCTGTTGTGCCGAGAAAGACTGGACTGTAGGAACTTTTGTATTTCCAAAAATGTCAGCTTTTCACAAACAAGGAAGAAAGAGCCTGTAGAAATGCATTTTATAGTGACTTCCACAAGGTACAATTTACTAATTCTGCCTCTCCCCCGACAATAATCATTTTCTGTCTTCACCGAGCCATAATGCACATGTAGAAACGCAGCGATCTCGGGCTGCCGCGGCCAACTGGAGGTATGGTGATGACAGCCGGCGCTAATGATACGCCACTCAGCGAACCACCAGGGGCAGACAACATGCCAAACCGACGAAAGGATTTATGCCATGAGCCGATTCCGAACGCGATATGGTGTCATGTTATCGTATCAGCTGATCAAAGGCTGATAGCAGACTTGAAAGCTCCGCGCTGCTTTTATTGGCACTTGCACAAATCTTTCCAACCTGTCTTGTAGTTTGAGCGCCGTGGCCCAACAACACCGCTTTCAGTCAGATGCGTTTTAAAGTCACAAAGCACGAAAACCTGCACCAAACTGGAGAAAACCTTTGTTTTATTGGCCATGTGTTTGATTTATTCTTTTTTTTTTTTTATCTACCTTCATTTAAAAAAAGGGAACTTTCTGTGGAATAATATGTGCAGATAATGATCCCCGTTATGGTCACTTTCCTGTTATCTTTACAGGGATAGAGTGCCTTCCCGCTCTGTTATTCACTAGTATAACACAGCGTAATACTTTAAAGCCAGGTTGCCGGAGCGTCTTCTTTATCCCCGTCTTTCCTTTTCTTTTGTCAGTAGTATACATACTCCTCAGCCGGAGTGAGAAAAGTGGAGCAGGTTTTGTTGATGACTTAAGGGATGGAAAGCACACCGGGGCTTCTAATGCACCTAGTATTTAAATAATCCCCGGGTCTCCTCCATCCTTTTGATGCCTTTGTTCACTTTGAAAAGTTATCACCATACAGCCTGTACTGTTGGCTTGGGGATGAAGAGAGAGGGAGAGAAAGGGAGAGAGAGAAAGAGAGAGAGAGAGATGTCGAATCGCGGCACCATACCTTTTCTTCTGCATCCAGTTCCCAGAGCGTGAAAGAACATCTGAATACACATTTGAAAATCTTATCTCACTCCAGCTGTACCGCCGAATTCTTCCTTTTTTCCGGGGCACTCTAGAAAAGCAAGCCAAAAAAGGGACCCCAGAAATAATCAGCCATGCTTATCTTTTCTGCAGTACTGAGGGGAGCTATAATGAGACTCACTCATCCATAGTGGAGAGCTTAATAATTCATTGTGGTGGCTTTGCAGGTGAACCCTATCACATTACAATTTAAAAGCTCTAAAGCTAGTATTGCTGAAGGGGAGAGCAGCGAGGATGAATGCTAGGCTGAAAAGCCCCCATGCATACAGGTGTATGGACGTCTCTCACACACACACACACACACACACACACACACACACACACACACACACACACACACACACACACTCTCCCTTAATGAGCTCCAATTTTCTCCAAATAGACTTGTATTGCAGTGTGCAGGCCTCCTCACAAGACCATCAACGCTATAAGCGACAGCCAAGTGGTACTTTAAAGTGGTAAACACAAACAGTGTTTATTGTGAAGTGGCCTTCCTTTTCTTCTTAATTTGAAAAGCGCTCATCATATTAGCGAGCGTAAATGACTCCTCCCCCGGGAACAGAAGTTAACATTCTGTAGGAGGCCAAGACGAGAGAGAAAAACAACATAAAAAAAAAAACGTTTACTCTCAAGGGCAAAAGAGTGACTGTCCAGTCTTTTTACAATGCCACCCGTCTACCCAAGTCCCCCCCCCCCCTCCCTACCCCCGGCTGGCAAGGTGCCATAAAATATCTCACGAGGAGGGGGAACATTAGTATTTCTGTGCTTCGACACCCTTGTTTTCATGCGGACCTTTGCTCTTGATTAAGGATCTAGAACAGTCGGCTGGCATTTTTTATTTTTTTTTATTCCCTGCTAAAACTCATTTTCTCTCAGGGAACCTTCAGACATTCTACAAAGATGGGGGTCGGCTCTGTCAGTGACCTCTGGCACCGACTGTCTGTGGAGCGCATCCCAGATGGGCTGGACCGTGGCCCACACTTCTACCAGCTCCCTCCCTCTCTCTATCTGTTGCTCTCTCTGCCCCCCCCCCCCCCCTCCTCCTCCTCCCTCCCTATAGGACAGACCGAAGAGCCTGGGTCGCTTGGCACAAGGACTGCATACTGGAGTGACCTTGCAGGGCTCCCTAATGGAGAACTTGGCTTTGTTCCACAGTTTCTCAGCCAGCAGACATGCCCCCCTCCCCTCAGGCCTCACTGCCACCACCCCTTCTCTTGGTCTATAGATCCGGACTATACTCACCTCTAACCCATTCTCCCCTCCACATCACATCCCCACCCGAGAGCTGGAACACATCACATCACTAATTGTCACCAGCGACGGCTGCTGATACAATCTCCCTGCCCCGTTTCACCGCAGGGATACTGCAGAGTCACGCGGGAATTCAGTCTGCTCCGGGAAAAGCTATACAATAAGATGACAGAGTAAGCGCTGATGTGTGTGTGTGTGTGTGTGTGTGTGTGTGTGTGTGTGTGTGTGTGTGTGTCTGTGTGTGTGTGCAACATTCAAAGTGTGTTTGCACACGCGATGATGAGAAACATCAAAACATGTTGGAATCAGGTTAGCCCACTGTAACCCTCAGGAAATGAGTGTGATGGGATTAACCGATAAGTAGATAATTCGCATCTAAGAGTATTATCTCAGGATAAAACAGTGCTTAAGTCATCTCAGATGATACGCTGCGACAACACACTCCCCACAGTGAACCAACAATAACCTAATGATGTATCTTTTGTGCAGATGAATTCCTAAAGCCAGTATCTGAATTGCAAGTGAATGTTGTGAATTCAAATTAATATTTAATAATTGAATTAATAGAAAAGTGCCTCATTGCCACAATCGTACCATAACATACAATATTGCTGAAACATGAGCACATGAAGTACCATCACTATCTGAAGTGTGGAATTCCAAGAATTAAAAATCTTCAACTGATGAAATCCTCAGCTTCTCTACTGCTATCTTAAAAAGGCATATTATATCAGAAGAGCACTATGAGGAATTTACTTTTAAACCGCTTTTTCCAAGAAATATGTAAATGTACTGTAGATCCTGTAGAGCCTGTTACATGTGGAAGATTGCCAATGGCCTTTTCAACAAATTCTAGTCATGGTTTGGAGTACCGCTAGAATGACTCAGATATGTATTAAATGTACTAGTTCTTTATTTGATATGAAGCCAACAAATCTTGGATTTGTTGATTCATAACAATGCCAGCTTGGTGCTCTACTACACTGTAATATTATTGTATGTATTAGGGGTTTTAGACGCAGTCAAAAGTTCATCAACATTTTTTCGTGCATTTTCCTATGAAATCCATCAACACATGTCAATTTCTGCTGGTTACAATCCATAAGATCTTTTAAAAATAAACTTTTGTCTTCACAGGAAACTCAGTTAGGTTTAAGCAACAAAACTACTTGGTTATGTGAAGAATAGATTGTGAAATACCGAGTTGGTTTTGGAAAAAGATCGTTGTTTGGGTAAAAATAACCACTAAGGTGTTGTTACTGAATTATGGAAGTTACGTGACAAAAATATCAATGTTGACTTCTCGCTTCAGATGGGGAACGAACAGCAGTCTCCTGGCTAAAATATCACTATTTGTATGACCTATCAACCTTCTGTCCAGTCCATCCGGTGTGTGACTAGGCGGTCTTTATAGTTTCTAGTTCAAGATTACATGGATAACACAAAAAAAATGTTTGTGGATATCTACGAAGGACGGCAAATTATTTGTGTTGCGACGAATGCTGCATAATGTGTCCTATAGTTATGTAACCCAAACAAAAATTGTTCCTAACATAACCAAGTAGGTCAGTTTTCCTGTGAAAGTAGAAGCTTACTTTAGAAAGACAGTGTAGGCAGCGGAAATTGACACGTACAAAGCTGATACTAGAGGGCTACGTAGAGCGTCATAGTGTGAAAACGTAGGGCCAGTCAGCTGCCATATTTGATGGGTTGAGGGTGAGAATGAATGTGTTGTCAATGAAGGTCGGACAAAAACGTTAATGTTATGCTCTCCAAGAACTGTCATGACAAATCTTAAACTCAAGCTTTTAGAGAGAAAATCTTCCAACTTGACATGGGCTATTTTAATCAACCCACACATCTCATCTTTTGTGAATACAATGACTTTGATTTTGCCACTGCTGCGATAGCGTAGGAGAGCACAACACATAAATCAGCTGCCGTATTTCTAGTAGAGGGCTGGATATCCAATTGTACAGAAGGATACCTCTTGAAAGACGGTCATAGCATCAGCCTGGCCTCTAGAGGGATCCTCATTGATAGATGCTATGACCTTGTTACACATGTAGAAAAAGGTTCCAACACCCCTAGCCCAGAGTTGAATCGATATTGGACTAGACCAAAATGGATCATTTCAATGGAGGATTCAGATCTCATCTGAGATCCTCGCACTAAAGTCATCATCCCATTTGGCTTTAACACGGTCCAAGGAGGGCCAGGCAACAGACTGGAAAAAATGCTGAATCTGAGGTTTAAAGTTGTTCTCAGCAGGATCATCATGAATACATCCCCCCTGCCAACTGGTAAGGAGTTTGAGAAGGGAATAAAGGAGAGTTCTTTACTAACGTTTCTAATTTGAACAACAAATATTTAATCATTGGAGCAAAAAACATGAACATTTTGTCTTTGAAAAAGAACTTTGCTGTGACCTTTTCTGGACCAACATTGAAAGTGTTAATAACAACAACAAACAAGGAACCTGAAATAACAAGGCTTTCCTGCAGCCTTCAAGTCAATAGATAATGAAGCACAATTATGCAAATAAAAATCATAATTTGCATGGCCGTCCATACTGGTTTTAGTGGATCAAGTCAAATACGAACGCCAGACAACCTTCTTTTAAACTCCTCGCATGCTGTAGTTTATTGAAAATTAAAATTTATTCTTTTCAATCAAGGCCTTGGAACAACCAAAAGGGGCCCAGCCCGAGGAGCCCAACCTGCACTCCGGCTTGCACAGGACTTCAAGGATTGTGATATAGCCACGGGACATAGCCAGCTGAGCCATGAAAGTAGAATCTTAAAAAATCAATTCTGAAACTCACAGGTAGCTGCAGCAGAGATCATTTCCACTTCAGGCATTGCTGCAGCATTTTGGAGGGGTTGTATGGAGGGAAGAAACACTTTTCAGAAACTGCAGAGAGGAACAGAGTGAGTCACAGTAATCCAAATGAGAAAAAAAAAACATGGAGGACTTTCTCCAGGTGTCCCTGGGATAAGAAAAGGCCTCAGTTTAGATACAGTTTTACTGTCAGCGGGTGGTTCACTTGGATGTGCAGGTCAGCCAGGTAGATAAGATACAGCTTTTTCCCACCGTCACACTGGAGCGGTGGGGACACTAAAGCAATATCAATACATAGGAATGAACATAGGAAAGAGTAAATGAGCCAAATATTTGACACCTAACATCTGATGGAGCAGCACCTTTCTTGTGATTTGAAGGTGGCTTGGGGGGGTAAAGAGAGAGATTCAGGGTTGCATCTTTCCCGAGAGATCTAAGAGCAATTTTACTGTTATGGGATAAAAAAAAAAAAGCAAAAGGCGATGAGAAATGGTGTGTCCTTCTAGAGAAAAAAACCCTCTTCACATTTATTCTTTTGGCTGGCAGCAAATGTGGTTATGTCCAATGTCCCCCCCCCCCCCCATCAACTGTCGGCTGAATGTTGTTCAGTTAGAAGCTAAAGTGGAAATGGCATGAGCAGCTCTCAGTTACTTTTTTTGGACACTCAAAATGCCTCGCACCTCAAGCGTGTGTTCACTCAAACCTGCTGAGTGAAGTCTAAAATACGCTCCGAGTCATCGCAGGATAACTGAAAGTTACATGATGCTGTACTTGTCAGATTGTAAAAATGTATCCAGTATATCTAACTTTAAAGCAAGCAATATCTGTCTGTATCTCGTGAACCGCTCTTGTGGTCTGATTCGAAACCTGGCAGGTGTACTGCTGGGGACCCAAGGAGGTTCATTGTAGAAATTGGTGTCATTTGTACGATATAATGTTCAATATTAATAAACTTTAAATAAACAAGCTATAGCGTTCTGTTCAGCAGTGGGGGCGGGGCTTCAGGGCCCCCGGTGACTGAGGTTTTGCTCATTCACTGCAGATCACTTTTGCTGCTGGAACTACACTCTTAACTTTTAATAACTTAAAATCACCAATTAACTTTTTCCTCAAAGGCAAAAAGATGTATAAGAGGATCACATTGGTTTAACTAAAAACAAATTTGGGATGTACAAACGATTCGTGTTAAAATAGTTAATTTTATCTTGAAAATGCATGCAGGTTACACACATACACCGTTACTGCTGCCAGACCTTATTTCTACATAGAGTTTTACTTTCATAAAGTCCAGAATGTTTCATTTCATTTCACTAATAATGTAATTTCTATCAATCTTAAACAGGAAAAAAAAGTAAAGAAGCATGTGCTCATTTGTAAATAATGATTGATGGCAATCTATTCATTTCTGGGGCCGTGCAAGTGACTGCATCTTCCACAACACTGTCCTCCAAATATCTCAGAACAAAAGCCTTCATTTTGACAAATAAGGGATTCTGTTCACAAAAAAAACACTTGAGGGCTTTTATTTTGAAACGGAAATATGAAATGTTGAGTAAATAAAAATGACTACATTTTTCATGTCGTTGGTATGTTTTACAGATAAAGACATCCAAACTGTAGAAGCTTACACTGTCTACTTTCTGTCTGCCTTGAACTAGGACGTACAAGGAAAACAAAAGAAAGGCCTCAGAAAGGATGCTCACACAGGCTGTGCCGATGCATTAATCTATTGACATGGACGCCTAAAAAAAAGCACAAATTTCTGCATGCACATGCATTGAATTCTATTGAAAGCACACAAGAACTGGAAGCTTTTCGCATTTGTGTATTCTTGGGGTTTCAGCAGAATTGAGCGGTCAAGTGTCTACATATAGCGCATCTGACGCTAAATTGCACATGTTTAGTGGAATGCAAAGGTTTCTATAGTGATGAGTCACCTGATGTGGATGATTTAGGCTATTTTTAACTGTGTGTATATTAAGAGACACTAATGACCCTGCAAGAATGACTTCTGAAAGCCACGTCTTTCAAATCAAGCTTTAACTTTAAAGCACAGAACAGCAGAGAGAAACAAAAGGGAAAGGAAAGTTGCAAAGTTGCATGAATGTAACTCTGCAGCTTGTAAAGATTTCTAACATAAAGCAGTGACTATCAGCAGGTGAGTGAGTGTGTGATGGGCATTATCATTACCGGATGTTGTAAAAACTTGTGGCCTTCAGACATAAAGGAAAGCATGATTTGTTCATTGCCATGGCTGGGTATTTTACTCTTGTTATGCCATATGTGAGGAGGCTCTGGGTGTCTGAAGCTTAGGGAGAGACACTTCAGGCAAAATTATTGTTTTTCATTCACTGGGCAATTTAGAGATTTTGGGCTATTTTGCTTTCATATCCTCTATCGGACTAGTGGAAAGAAAACATCCCAAACACACATTTAGGTGTGTATTCAACTACTCTTTCTGTTTGCGTCTGTAGATTTTTCCTGAATTCCTCCAAAGTAAAAGTGCAAGTAGTAATACCCCATTATATAATGCTTTTTTAAACATAATAGTTCAGAAATGTTTTATTGCAAAAGAAAATTGTCTTAATGTTGTGTCAGTTAATCATTCATCCTCTGTCAGGTACAAATCCGTGTGCAATAACCCGGTAACTTTAAATTAAAATGTTTTAATTCTAAATGATATACATCTCACCTTCCTAATGTTCATAACATATCCTGTCACAACCTTCACATATTTATTCTAGCAGCTTGCACACTGCATCATTGCACTCGTATCTACATTTCACTGTCATTGTTTTTTGTGTTTTTGTGTATATAATAATAATAATAATTTATTCGCACATATATTGTATTTGTGCATTTTTATTTACATGTTGTACATAATAGTTAAATGTTTACCCTTTGTTCCTCTTGGATCTCCTTGTATTTTTATTTTGTTTTATTTGTCTGTTTCTTTGTATTAGTGAGCGTAAGAAACCGTAATTCAAATTCCTTGTATGTTTACGCATACATGGCCAATAAAGCTGATTCTGATTCTAATGCAAGTAATCAACTGGGGGATTTGCAGTTAGTTAGTTTAACTCTGTTCCCCTGTCATGTCTTCAAAAAGTATTGAATTTTGATATACAGATATCCAAGCAGTTTTCTCAAAATGAAAATCCAGATATCTCCTTTTCAGTAGCACGGAGGTCTTTACAAAGGGGCTTGTTCATATAAGATTCATAGAATGATTTCAATATTTCATATCTTAAAAACATATCAAAGAATATTGTTTCTGGCTGTTGACATTATTTTCTGATTAATGGAGTGATATAAATAGATATCCAAATTGTCCTCTTTGACTTTAATATGTCTACAAACAGAAACAATAATTTCAACCAGGTTTTTTTCCAGTGTTCTTGTTATGGAAAGAAATGCTAATCAGCACATAAGTAAGATAAGATAAGGTAATAGCACATTTGCGTATTTAAACATACATTTCAGAAACCTGTTTTACAAAAATAATCAACGGGGGAAGTTTAATGGTGATTATTTAGTCGTTACATTTTACATATCCGCTAAATGGTAAATGGGCTGCATTTATATATCGCTGTTGTAGTCTTATGATCACTTCAAGTGCTCTACAACCCATCAAACACACATTTTCATACACTGATGGCAGAGGCTGTCATGCAAGGTGCCACCTTCACATCAGGAGTGTGGGGTTCAGACACACTTCAGAGCCATCTCTGTAATAAACATATATACTGTCTACATCTGATAATTGAATATAAGATCTAAACATTTCAGGACTGGTCTCTAGTCACTGTTGCTATTTTAAAAGATACTTCCTTGAAGGGTAACATACTGTGGTATATTTTCAGGTCTTGCACAATACAGCGAAGGCCCCAAGTGTCTTTGTCCTTATATGGGAAGAAGATGTGCAGGATACCAGGGGCTGTAGGGTAGATGTTTAGATTGACGGAGCCCCATACATGGTCTGGACTTCAGCCCAAATGTGAATAACATGCACCCTATATAAGGAGGTTTAAGAGCCCGAAAAGTAGGGAACTCACAGATTCGACTCGAGACCTCCGGGCGCTCTAGACGTCCGTCATGACATGTGTTGCTTGTTTGTAATAAACTTTATTATACCAGCAAGAACAGTGTCCGCGGAGCATCCTTCCTCATCACTTCAACAGCACTGTCGCATGAAAGATACGACAATACTAACATCTTGGTCTCAGTTGTGATCCCTTTCTCTCCCATCAGCTCTGGATCATAGAACATATCCCAGAAATGCTTAATTAAATATTTCTGGGAACCCTGAGATGAAATTTGCTACAGCTGTAATACAGTAAATCATAATTCTACTACCACTGTTTTACTGTAGCAGCTTTACATGGATGCTGTTTGACAGTTGGTGGTCAGTCTTGGCAGACACAGTTTTTTTTTTTTGTTTGAGTCAGCAGGATAATATATTTTATCAGTCTAAAGAAGAGGGGCAGAAGAAAGAGATGTCTGATAGAAGTGATATTTTGTACATCAGTTTAACTCTGTATGCAGTTTGCTGTATAGGGAGCCACCGTGCGTCAGTGCGAGATGTTGAGGAGCTCTGACCAAGCTGCGTTATTTGACACAAGGTAAATGCTAATAATGCTAAACTGTTTGCTAACAAAATCATTGTATTAACTATAAAAGGCCATAATGTGTCAGTCTTATTAACAGCTTGTTGTGCTGGCCCACAAGTGTCCCATCAATACATGCGATTGGTTGGTTGACGCTGGTTTTTTTCCCCGTCTACTGGGATTGATAGTCTGACTGATTCCCTCCCCTCTAACAGACAGCCAACAATGACATAGCCATTTAGCTCCAGCGCTGCCACTTCCAATCAAAAACTCTCACACACACACACACACACACTGGAAACAGAAACCGAACATTCAGAAGCATCTGTCGAGTGCTCCTCATAAAGATGACTTTGCCACAAGGGGGATTTGTGGTTGAAAGTTGAAACTTTATGAGATCAGTAATGTCAGGGACTGTCAATAACATCTTGCTTACACGTATCGATATGCTGACAACCCAAAGAATGGCTTGTTTGTCCAGAGGCTTACTACAAATCGATACCCTCGTCTAAGTTCAGAGGCATTATGTTCGCTGGCCGTCACGGGACTTAATGATGTGTTGCCGCGCGGCCATATCAAAATGCATTTCCTCTCGGGTTTTAGCTGTTAGCAGCGTGACCGTGGTTAGACCTATACAGTCATACCTGCAGCACCTGTGTTTTAAGGTGGATTAATTTACGGTCTGCAAATTAAATCAATCAGTCCGCTGGCTCATCTGACATAAACCTGCTTTTGTATCCAGATAATCTCGGATGGAAGCACAAAACCCCCCTTACCTGGAAATGGTTACAAAATCTATATGTAACTGATGTCCCTGATGTTTGCTGAAAGCCCTGGTTTTATTTTTCCATGCAGCCATTTTTCTCCAGATATCCTCAACAAAAGTTTTAAATGAACTATTGATCAGGGCATTTGTTTCCACACACATTGATCTTTGTGGTAAAGACTGTTTTGTAGAGCATTTTCTAAGACTGTTTTTTAAGAATGTTTTCTAAGAGCGTAAATCTCGACCCAAGTTTCCTCAAGCAGCACTTAAGAGCGGGTGTAGAGACATCACTGGGATCATTGCTGTCTCGGGGATGGCAGCTTTACAGTACACGGCCAGAGGACAACACAAACCGGAGGATTCTGTTCATTCCTTTGTGAAATTAGTTTTAATTAAAGCACCAGCATGCATTTTACATTAAAGGTGGCTTAACTTAAAGATGCAATTAAATGTTCCAAGAACAAAAACACAATTCAGTGAAACGTTTAGTCAGCTGTTCCTCCTGCAGGTTCCAGAGCTTCTTACCTCAGCCCGGTTTTGCTTTACTATTTGGCTACTATTTTGTCTTCCAATGAATCACGTCCTCCAATAACAGCTGAGATTGACGGGAAACTGAGTTCAGTAGGTCGAACATGTGATGACTGATAACAGATGACAGATAAAAACCAAATACTATTTAGCTTCATTATACAGTAATAGGCATGATTTTCCTATTTTGCCATGTGGTAAAGCTGAAATCCGTTTTTCACAGGTAATGACATTAAAACGTCTTGGTGGAGTATTGTAATTGTGGCTTTTGATTGGACTCAATTTATATAAATAAACCATTAAAATGTTATATTTTATATTTAAAGGGGGTTGGGGCTTTCAATGGGAAAAAAATGTGAGGAATAAATGGGTAATTTGCATGTTAAAGGGCGGGTCCATCTAAGTTCTGTAATGTTTTTTTTTATTTATTTTTTTTAAATGCCACCAGGGTAAGCTAATCAATAAGGTTATGAATATTGTAGGAGCTAGCACTAGCTGAGTCAAAGTTGGCACTGTTCAATTTTGAATGAACTGAAAGGGTTCATTTAGATTTATATTGCTCTGGTGATGGAGCAATATAACGGCTTCACTTACCCTTGCCAAAGGGCTGTGGATGGGAGCAGCACAAAAACGTATTCTAGCCACCTAAAAAAGGCCTACGTAAAACAGTCTATGCAGTTTAGGTGAATACACTTTATAGAGAGTGAATGTTTTCAAAGCGTTACATTGTCAGCAGACAACCCTTTCTGATGGGGAACTGAAGCCATTTTTTTGCCTCTTAAAAGCCACCATACTCCATTCACAAAAATTGTAATTTAACCTCTCATAACACAGGAGTTGCTGGTCTGCTTGGGGAAATAGCATTAATACATATATATAGGTAAATGTAAATTGAAAAAAGCTTGTGTTGAAGTGTTCTTGTGTGTTGAAAGTGCTGTATGAGTTGTTTCAGTATTGTTTTGACTGGCATTATTCCTACGCAGTGGCAGAAGTCTGTTATTAAACCTATTCTTAAATCTTCAAAAAAATGACCCAAAGCTTCCTCTCAGCTATAGGGGTATAAGCCTTATTAGCTCTGTATGTAAATTATATTCCTCACTTTTACATGGCAGACTTGTAAATCACCTTGACAGGACAGGTTTTCTTGCGGACGAGCAAAATGGATTTAGAAAAGCCAGAGCATGTGTTGATCATATATATGTAGTCACTTCCATTATACGTGCAAGGATTAAGGAGAAGAGGTCTACATTTGTTTGCTTTATTAATTTCCAGAAGGCATTTGACTGGATTAATAGGGAACTTCTTGAATATAAGTTATTAGATTCTGGTGTAAACGGGAAGTTTTATTTTTGCCTTAAAGTCCCTTTATCAAGCACCTGTTGCTCATGTTCAAGTGAATGAATATACAACTGGATGGTTTTTCCCAACAATTTGGTGTGAAGCAAGGAGATGTTTTGTCTCCAACATTGTTTTCCATTAATATTAATGATTTAGCTCTACAAATTAAAGCTTCTAATTTGGGGGTCAAAGCAGATGATCAGACAGTGGGCATATTATTATATGCTGATGATGTAGTTTTACTTGCTGAACAAGAAAAAGATCTGCAGATTATGCTGAACATTGTTGTGGAGTGGTGCTGGAAATGGAGGCTAGTGGTAAACCAAGACAAAACACGAATAGTACATTTTAGACACAAATCATTACAGAGAAGTTCAGTTGTTTTTAGCTTTGGTTCAACAGTACTATCTTACTCTGAACAGTATAAATACCTTGGCATTACTCTCGATGAGCACATGGCATTTAAAGAAGCTGTCAATGTTCTAGCTCAGTCAGCGGGAAGAGCACTAGGATCTGTACTGAACAAAGTTAAACATTGTGGTAATTTAGGATTTCATACATATACACAACTATATAACTCATGTGTATGTCCTGTGTCTGACTATGTTTCCGGTGTTTGGGGTTTTGGTGAGCACACAAGTTGCAACACTGTGCACCACAGAGCGATTAGATCATTCTTGGGAGTTAAAAAATCAACATCAGTTTTTCTTCCTTTTTGATAGCGCTTATAGTTAGGGCTGGTTCAGGTTCGCCTTGGTCCAGCCCCTAGATATGCTGCTATATGCCTTGACAGCCGGGGGACTACTTAGAATACACTGAGCTCCTCTCTCCTCTTCTCTCCCTCCATCTTTATGTATTAATCTCCTATTTATGCACATTACTGATTTTGCTTCTTCCCTGGAGTTCTTGTGCTTTCTCGCCTCACAGGTTCCCAAGAATCGGGGTTATATTTGGACTGTCATCGTGCCACCTACTGAGGCCCTGCTGACACCCATTACTACTACCACTATCATTATTAGTCACATTACTATTATTATTGCCTGTACTATTACGCTTATTGACTTGCTTGTACCCTGGAGTCTTTGTGCTTTCTCGCTTCGCAGGCTTCTATAAATCGTGGCTGTACCTGGACCGTGGATGTGCATCCTGCTACGGCCCTGCTGACACCGACTGCTACCACCATTATTATTATTACTAGTCACATTACTATTACTATTACCTGTACCATTAAGCATTTTAGCTTTACTTCCACCCTGAAGCCCTTTTGCTTTCTCGTTCTGCAGGTTTCCATGAATCGTTGTGGTACCTGGACCGTAGTCGTGCCTCCTGCTGTGAGCCGACTGACACCCACTGCTACTTCCATTATTATTATTATTAATCACATTACTATCCCTATTTTCAAAATTATAATTCTACTGTAATAATTGCTGCTGTTATTATAAGTAGTCTTATTATATGAATCATTTATGTCATATACATTGAATGTGTTGTATCTAAGAACTGTTATGCTGCTCATTCTGTACACATGACATCTATTGCATTCTGTCCATCCTGGGAGAAGGATCCCTCCTCTGTCGTTCTCCCAGAGGTTTCTTCCTTTTTTCTCCCTGTTAAAGGGGTTTTTTAGGGGAGTTTTTCCTGTGCCGATGTGAGGGAAGGACAGAGGATGTCGCATGTGCACAGATTGTAAAGCCCTCTGAGGCAAATTTGTAATTTGTGATTCTGGGCTATACAAAATAAACTGAATTGAATTGAATTGAACTTACAAAAAATATATTTCATTGGGACATTTTGCATGGCCATCCATGGGCTAAGGGTTTGAAATCTCTGTTTTATATGATTGACCTGTCTTTCATTTTTCAGAACAGGTTACTTATATATTAGGACCAAACTGTCAGTTGACATATGGTGTAATCCAAAGTTACGAACTTATTGTCTCATAAAGAATAACTTTAATTCAGAACTTTAAGTTAAGTACAACTTAAACAAAAGACAAAGATCCCTATGTGCACAGTTACGCTCAGGAACATTAGCATTAGCCCTAGAGACCGGGAGGTTTCATTCCACTCCAGAGGAGGACAGAATCTGTTTGTTGTGTGAGCTCGGGGAAATTGAAAATGAGGTTTGTTTTACTGTCCTGTCTACGAGGACATAAGGGATGTCCTCTTCAGTAAAATGACAAACCATTTATGTTGATTTCTTTTGGCTGGATGATTATGAAAAACTTGAGTTGTGTTTTAGGAAAGGAACCTTCTATGTAGCAGATTTTATTTGCCAGGCCTGGGAGAGAAGGCAGAATGTTTTGTTTAAGATTGAGCGGTGAAGCATTTTGTAATCAAATGTGACCTGATGAGATGTGGATCCACTGCAGCTGTATTGTTGGTGTCTTGTAAACCCATGAGGGTTGGGCACGTTTTTGTGCATGACACGAAAAAAAAAAAAATATCTATCTATCTATCTATCTATCTATCTATCTATCTATCTATCTATCTATCTATCTATCTATCTATCTATCTATCTATCTATCTATCTATCTATATATATATATACAGCGGTTCATTAAGTATTGAACACGTCACCATTTTTCTCAGTAAATATATTTCTAAAGGTGCTATTGACATGAAATTTTCACCAGATGTCGGTAACAACCCACATAATCCATACATACAAAGAAAACCAAACATTTTGTGTAATAAAATGGAATGACACAGGGAAGAAGTATTGAACACATGAAGAAAGGGAGGTGCAAAAAGGCATGGAAAGCCAAGACACCAGCTGAAATCTATCAGTAATTAGAAAGCAATCCTGCCACTTGTCAGTGCAAATTAATATCAGCTGGTTCAGTCCCAACTGATGGCCTATAAAAAGGTGACTCATTACCAAGGTGTCACACAAGAAACATCTCATGATGGGTAAAAGCAAAGAGCTCTCTCAAGACCTTCGCAACCTTATTGTTGCAAAACATACTGATGGCATTGGTTACAGAAGGATTTCTAAACTTCTGAATGTTCCGGCGAGCACTCTTGGGGCCATAAGTGAAAACAATTATCAGAAGAGTTGTCCAAGAGCCAAGGACCACTTGTGGAGAGCTTCAGAAAGACCTGGAATTAGCAGGTACAATTGTTTCAAAGAAAACAATAAGTAATGCACTCAACCGCCGTGGCCTGTATGCACGCTCACCACGCAAGACTCCATTGCTGAAGAAAAAGCATGTTGAAGCTCGTTTTAAGTTTGCTGCACAACATTTAGACAAGCCTGTGAAATACTGGGAGAATATAGTCTGGTCAGATGAGACCAAAACTCTTTGGATGCCATAATACACACCATGTTTGGGGGTCAAATGGCACTGCACATCACCCCAAAAACACCATACCAACAGTGAAGTTTGGAGGTGGGAACATCATGGTGTGGGGCTGTTTTTCAGCATACGGCACTGGCAAACTTCATATAATTGAAGGAAGGATGAATGGAAAAATGTACCGAGACATTCTTGATAAAAATCTGCTGCCATCTACCAGGATGATGAAGATGAAACGAGGGTGGACATTTCAGCAAGACAATGATCCCAAACACGCAGCCAAGGAAACTCTCAATTGGTTTCAGAGAAAGTAAATAAAGCTGCTAGAATGGCCCAGCCAATCACCTGACTTGAATCCAATAGAAAATCTATGGAAATAACTAAAGATCCGAGTTCATAGAAGAGGCTCAAGGAACCTTCAAGATTTGAAGACTGTTTGTGTGGAAGAATGGGACAAAATCACACCTGAGCAACGCATGCGACTAGTTTCTCCATACAGGAGGCGCCTTGAAGCTGTCATTACAAACAAAGGCTTTTGTACCAAGTATTAAATAAATTTCAGTAAGCGTGTTCAATACTTTTTCCCTGTGTCATTCCATTTTTATTACACAAAGCTTGATTTCTGAACGTATTTGTTTGGTTTTCTTTGTATGTATGGATTACTTGGATTGTTTCCGACATCTGGTGAAAATTTCATGTCAATAGCACCTTTAGAAATATATTTACTGAGAAAAATGGTGACGTGTTCAATACTTATTTTACCTGCTGTATTAAATTACGGCTACTGGTTTAAAAATACTGCAGATTATTTAAAAATGTAAGGACTAACTGGCCACTTATTTGACCAAGATGAAACAAGCATGTGTCAGTTTATTCTGAACGAGCAGTCCATTAAACTACCCTTCTAGTATACCTTTACCTATAAGGCAACATCTTCCCGCGTGTGGAAATATGAGGAAAACGACATAATTTGATTTCCCACACACAAAAATGAAATGTTTAAGATGATGTATATATTGCGAAAGGAAGTTTGCCTATCAATCTCATTTCTGCAAGACAAATATATGTTCAATTTCACCGTGGACAGCAGAGATGCATTTAAATGTCAGATTTGAGTGAAATCAGACCAGAGAACAGAGTCTGGTGCATGCAAATGCCTACGTTAAAAAAAAGATGACATTGATATGGTTTTATTCTAATATTCAGCAGGTCACAATATCAATGCAAGCTTCATTAAATCTATGACAAAACGTCAGCAGGCACTATCCAAACGCATCCCATTCCTCTCACATATCCCAGGTAGTGTTTTATCTTGATCTAAACACATGCCAGAATTAGCCGAGAGTGTCACGGACAGATATTATTCCCTGTCACAGGTTTCGCGGCTAGCTTTCAGACTTAATTACACAACTATGAACTTCCATGTTAGAAAGCTCAACACCATGTCAAGTTTAAAACTCATCCACCATCGTGGCAGAAAGGCTCGGAGAGCGACGGAACAACAAAAGGGAAGGAAGGAAGCGGAGAGAATGAAAGAGAGGAGGAAGGGAGGGAGAGAATGAAAAAAAAAGTGTCTCTCCACGGATGGCTTGTCATCTGAGGTGAGACTGAACAGAACAGAGGTAAACAATGGATGTTTGGTAAAAGGCAGAAGCAGTCAGTCAGGCAGTAATAAAAAAAGGAAAAAAGAGGGGAAAAAAATAAAAAACAGCCTCAAGTCTTTCTGAAGGGAAGCTGCCAGACTCCATTTGTCTGAGCATGCAGCACACTCTGTCACCTGCCATAACTACCCATCAGCCCGCTGGATTCTCTCAGCCCCAGCCATCCTCTGAAGTTATGTGGAGCTCTGTGCGAACTTCCACACGCCGCTCGCACGTGTGTGTATGTATCCGTGCGTATATGTGTGTCCGTGCGCCACCTGTCACATGGTCCGTGCTGGTGTGTGTGGTTGTGTGCTTGTTTTGAAGTGTGTGAGAGAGACGCAGGTACTGATACCACATGACAGTCTTGACTGTGCTGCAGCGCCCCGAGTGTGGACCGGCTAAGGTGACTTGGCCAACGCAAGGCTTCTGTCCGGGGCTTATCTAGACCTTGGCTTCCATCTTTCTCTGAGACAGGAAACGTTTTCCTCCTGTGAAGAGCAAGATATTAAATAAACTGTGCACTACACACAAAAGCAAAATAATAAAAGTCGGCGTTTTGGGATCACCACTGTGGTGTCACACTCCATCATTTAGTGAAATGAGTATTTAGATGCCCAGAGTACATTTGTATCGACCTAATTAGGAAGCATTCACGTTGAATACTTGCAAACTGTGTCACATTCACTGTCAGCGTATTTCATTCGTTTTTTCTTCTCATATCAGCTCCTTGGAGCTAAAGCAATATTAATGTTTTAATGGTTGAGTTCAGGCAACTCACACCTTGGTTTAAGTTATCATCGTCAAGATGTCTAACTCATATTGTTTTAATTAAGGATTCAGTCAATAAGTGACATTTTTCAATGATGACATGAGCAACTGCGTTCTCATTTCATGTGCACACAGAACTTTTCCACAGAAACAGCACGGCAGTGAAGTTGGTTACCTCTGCCGTCAGTTTTATTGCAATCGCAATCATTGCTAACATCTTTAACAAATGCGTTTTCTGTGACTGCTTCACAGTAAAAGCCACTGCACGGTCGGCCAGCTGAATGCCTTCAATGTGGATCAGCAGCGATAGAAAATGCTTAGCACGACTCTGATACGCTGTAAAACGAGTGAAAGTAAACAGTGTGGCTTGTATCAATAGGATGAGATTCCAAACAGTAACCCTAGATTGCATTCTGCGTCGCTGCCCTGTGAATGTGAAGCTAATTTAAGACGTGATCTCATACATACTCGTCATCTCTTGTGAAGCCAGGGGGATCCTTTTGCGTAGTATCTTGATACTTGATGTTTGGGGTTATGAAACAGTGGCGGTTATGTTTAAGCAACAAATTCACTTCGATAGGGTAAGGACAAACATCATGGTTTGACTTAATAAACTAAGTAACCTTGTCATGTAACATAGGCTATGGATAATGTCATTGATTATGCCATGTGACAGACCGTCACTGTCATGATCCTAGGGCTTGTGTGATCTGTTTTATTTTGAAAAGTTCCTCTCCTTAAGTTTGGTTTTGCTTCCTGCCTTTGTCCTTTCATCCCCTGTTTTATACCACACCTGTTTGATTAGTCGATTGGCCTCCTGTGCCTTTAGTCCGTGTGTTTCCCTGTTCCAGTGTCAGGTCTTCTGCCTTTTTTGCTGGTGTCTACGTTCCTGCCTTGCTCCTTGACTTCAGTTTCTCCCCAGTGTCAAGCATTCTTAGTTTTTTTGGCTTATCTCCTGTTAGCTGCCTGTTTTTTTTTTTACCTCCAATTGTCATAACTTTTTCTATTAAATCATTGTACTTTACATACTGCCACCTCAAACCTTCATCTGCTTTGCAGGAATGGCACACTCTTCCAAAATTAATAAAAACTACTATGGCATATGAAGAGGTAATTATTTAATGTAAATTCAATGATTGTCTATTGCTGACTATAAATAGTATTGAAAACTGGGTTTGATTTCATAATCATATTATTATTTTAGGGTTGGGGTTTATCTGGGTTAATTTGGTTTATGTTAAGAAAGTCAATATGAGACATGATGTGTTGAAAGTAAATGTAACACAGGCAGCAATATTTCCTCCAAAATCTATTTGAAGGAGCAAATTAGCAGTATATCAACATATTTTGTAGAAGACAGGGTTACAGAAAACACATAGTCTGCTATGTGTGCCATGTGTCCTTTACACAATGCCAATAATGTATGTACAAAGCAAAGCCAGCACATGCACACCAGTCTTTTTTTCTTTTTCACACATCAAAATCTAGAGCATGAGACCAGTCTGACACTTTGCTGGCCGGTACACTTTCCAGATTGTAATCCAACAGAAGTCTTCAACGAAAAACCTTCACCATAACTCTGACATCTTTGCTGTAGTTCCACCGTCACTCAGCTACCTCTTACCTCTGGAGAGGCTTGACAATGTGCAAAAGTTAAATATTTCAGCTTCAGATAACTTACGTCTTACCCGTCGTAAAAATGTCTTGTCAGGCTGTGGGAATTGAACTTACTGTGAGCTGACAGTCATAGAAATAGGCAGATACACTTACAGACTGCAACTTGGGTCTAAACGTCTCCACCCGATTCTTCAAGGATATTAAAAAAAAGAGATTTCTGGACACCAGCCTTTAAATAGCCCATCTTCTACTGTTTTCTTTTCCAGCATTAGATTATAATATTAGCCGTTGTGTAGCGTTCGCCCACCTGGTTTGCTCCTGTGAAGGGCAGCAATTCCAGGTGCGGCAAGGAGCAATGCAAATCAATCATTTTATTCTGAGAGAGATAATTTATGATGTGCTCGGAGGGTTACGGATTCAATCTCAACCATGTTCCCACTGTCATGTCCCATGTTTGGGGCTGTCATCAGTCTTCATCAGGCGGACCGCTCCGCTCCTGCCACCTCCATCTCCGGAGTCACGATTTATCCCACAAATAATTGATTATGACAGGTTGCACGCAAACAGAGAGGGAGCCAAATGTGATTAATCACTTTGTTCGATTAATTACAGCTGATTATGCATTTCTAAGCGCCAATCTCACAGCAGATCATCGCTGCAGAGGCGCCCATATATTCATTAGACCTTCACAAGTGGATTGACCAATCTGTACATGGAAAAAACTTCACACAGTGGGTCATGATGCAAGAGCATTGCATCCTCTTTCAGGGGGGAAAAGTTCTTTTTTACTAATTTCAGTAAGTTGAGTAAAAAAAAAAAATAATTTAACACGTTAATGCTAATTTTTGAAAAGAACAATTTAACTTGTCTTTTTTGGACAATTATAATCCTTGAATCCTTTGAACTATGTTTCATGCCATTAAAAGTCCAAGAGCAAATTGTGGCAAAGCGTGTTGCCCTGTCTGACTTTCCTTGATATTCAAAGTAATACAATACAATTCCCACTGAAAATTGCAAATCAGATCGCATAAGCAGGTTCACAAAAAAGCAATTAAGATTCAGTGAAACATGTAATTTAATCAGACAAAAAAAATAAGAAATATATTAAGGTTAAGAGTGAAGCATTCAGCCCCCCCTTTTTTTTCCCTTGCCTATTATTTAAATGAAGTCACCGTGCAAATGGTGGGTTTGACGAGCTCGCACCTGTCTGGAGTGACAGACAGCGCCGACTGACAGCGAACACTGGAAAACATCCGAGGCCAAGCGCCCGTCGTTCCTCTTAAAGTCACTGCGTCTCCAAATATCATGAGCGTGAAGAAGAGGAGCTCCTCTACCAAAGAAGGTGGTCGAGCATTCATTAGTTCTGTCGCCTTTTCTTTCATCAGGAATTCTGCTGCAACGCTCAGCATCAATTAAGCTCGCCCTTGCAACAATCCATATCGACAGAACGTGTTCTTGTCGGACGAGGCATTAAGTCGATCCCTTCCAAATTACAACAAATTAAAGGAAAATAGACAACAGCTGCCGATATGTAAGGAATAGCTTCACTAACTTCTAATTGTAACAATAGACTACTGAGGACGGTTAATTTGATGAGCGTCAATTTACATCCTGTCCGCCTCCTCAGATAGCTGTTTCTCATTCCTCTTAAGAGAAAACAGAAAGTGGTAGCTGCAGAGGATAATACAACGGATTTACAATTCACAAGTGCTTTGAGGGAATATCAAGTGTTGTGTAGTGTATGCAGCTTAAGAAGCCCACGCCGAAGACGGAGACAGTCCCTTGCCGTCAACTTTGATGTGTATATTGAGATACTGTAACTTCTCTCTGCATTTTTTTTTTAATGCTGCTGTACAGTTTTCCCTGTAATCCCTTTAACACTTCCTCAGTGTATCACCACCATCTGCCAGAGAGGGCATCAGGAGTTCATAGCATAGATGGACAGTAAGAGCAGCAGCAAAACTCTCAGAAGGGGAAGCCCTGGACTGTAAATTAAGAGGTTGTTGAGAAGATAAGGGAGAAAGCCGAGGCGCCCCCGTCGTCTCTCGTGAATGCTCCAGACTGCTGATCCAGTGAAGTCTGTGAAGTCTGTCTTGAAGTCGAGTCCTATTCCTCAGAGTCTGTCATGAGGAGCCAATACTTAGTCCCATCACAATGATAGATGGAGGTATAATCACACGCTGACACTCTCCGACTGAGGGCCACGCTCGTAAAAAAAAACACTTGAGTCAGCTCAATTGATCACGCGTTTTTCGGAGGCTGGATACTTGAAGGAACTTAGTTTGTGACAGTTTTCCTTTGTGAGGTCAGTCCCGCTCGAGCTAACGGCCACTTCATCACGACCGTGACCCGTCTTGTAGGCAGCTGGCTGTATGATAAGAACAAGTTGAGGTTAAAAGGATTTTGTTGGATTGACCTTCTGTCCTACAGTTGCATGCGTCTTGCCAATTTTGGACAGATATAGATTTGGATTGAAAAACCGAATGGTGGGATGACTGAAGTCTACCGGTATAAAATTATTACAGCTTGAGCCGAACAATTCCAAAGATTAAAGTGATCTAAATGGCTGTAGTAAATCATTCCTGTTTGACAACTCTTTATTGATCCATCAGTCAGGATCTTGCTATGAAGCCCCTTTTGTACAACAAAGCAATCTAAACAGCTACAAAAAAATCTGAAAAATTGAAACACAATATGTAAGGGATCTTTTTCTATGGAAGCCACTGTCTGCACAATAGCTAATGATGAAGCAAAAATGGACATCACATACACCAACAAGGTTACACTAAAATTTAAATGTAAATACTCTCTTGATTTATTCCCTCAGTAAACATTGTAAACATGAGTTTATGGTCTCAATCTCTAGTTTCAATGTTTCTTTAATACAGCATGATGTTCATTTAGTAAACAATGGTCCATTTAGAGTCAAATAGACCATAAAGCAGGGTATTCTTTAGAGCGGGGCTACCTTGTGATTGACAGGTCGTTTTGGTTTGTGTTTGTGCTGCCTTATCTTTCTTGTTGTGTCGTTGCTGTTGTCAATTTGCAATTGTAGAGACTATACTGCAATTGTGTTTCTATACTACAGTGTTTTTCCTTAACAGAGATAGTATGTTCTGTTTCCTGCCCAGGGAATACAGATGTAAATTAGCTTATAGCTAACTCTGGTACAGGTTAGCTGTGAACTGTCCCTGATAAATGAATCAATAAAATACCACAATGTTTTCTGGTCACAGTGACTATGTCCACCTCTTTAAAACTGCTAGAACCCACTGTTCAATATCTACCCAGCACCAAACAGCAAACAGAGACAGTTGGAATTTAGCTGAACACAGAGTAGCATAGCAGCTAAAGCCATTCACAGAAAAAGTTTCAACTGCACAGACTGTTTATATGTAGAATTAGTTCATCTATCAAGTTCAAATGCTAGTTCAACTTTCATGGGTGCGCCTTTGCCTTAGTTCACACCGCCTTGAGCAAATATGCAGCCACACTAAAAAAATGTTATGTAAATGTTAGGGCCACCTGCACAGCCAAAATGGCATGTCTTAAGATCATACGGACGTCACGAAAGGCAAAGGAATCTCTCTTAGTAAGGACCATTAATTCACACAGATCTGATAATGTATCTGTGGTAGATTAAAAGCTCAGTGTAAATGAAAGGCTGGTCTACACAAAGTGAGATCTTATCTCAGCACAATGCAGGTAATGTGCGGCTGTGTACAACAGCCTTTGTGTATTTGCATAAGGTATAATATCAAATGTTGTATTACATATATCATCCAGGAGTCATCATATGTTTAAACTCAAGCAAAACTTTCATTATATTAACCAACAAATTACAAACTAAATCCAAATAAGCTTATGTATGAGGTGAAAAAAAAAAAAAAAAGGTAAAAATATGAAGGACTACCAGTCAGCCACATACGTATAGGACAATGGCAAACTCCTGCAAAAGGTTGGTGGGAACAATTTGTACTCTGTGCTTCTTGTAGTGGCGTCATCATACAGCATTAAAATGTCAGCGTGACCCTTTACTTCTGATTAGAGGCATCTTATAACGCTGCTATCTACTAATGATGAAGGGGAAAAACGTCTTGCAGTTGCACAGGACCATTTTTATCCTCAATTAGAACCAGAGTGCATTTGCTAAATGAAAGCAGGCATTTATTCAAGAGCATAAGAAGTCAGATCAAAGGCAAGTAAGAAAGCAACGCAACATGATAAACACAACAACTAGTCAACCTTGTGATCCCGGAGAGATCTTTGAAAAATACAATTAAACACCGGGAACAAACCAACATGTCAATCACAGCCTCGATTCTTTGAAATCTAGAGCAAGAAAGAAAAAAGAACCCTTGCTGTGTTGGAAATGTGCTTTGTAACAACTCACCGAAGACAGAACAGAACCAGCATATTTATAAATGTGCTTTGGTTTTACTTGATAACCCCTGTCCTTTTTTTAGCAAAAAAGCCCCACCGCTCCAGTGTTTGTGTTTGCTTTGTAACAGAGCTTCTTTTTATTTCCGTGCCAAGCTTGACGCACCGTTTATGATTTTTCCTGTTTGCTCACTACCCCTAAGATCTACCCAATCCTAGTCAAGGGCGAAACAAGTCTGTGAAAACAGCCACTTTAGATAAATGACATATCACCGGGACTCACGACGCGAGCATTTGACTCATCGGATTAATAAAATCATTAAACTGCATAAAAGCCCTTGCCATTCAACTCGGGTCCCCACAGTGTTTCACCTTGTCCACTTGGCAGCGAGGGGCCCTCCGTCTTGTTGAGAAATGAGAAGGGGATAGTCTCGGGCTCTCACAGCTCTTGTCGGGCCCCCTCCGCCGGCCGGCACGGCCGCCTCGCTCAACGCCATTGATTACGTGATGCAAGCGAAAGCCAAGTTTGCCTCTCCGATCATTAATCCTTCTGCAGCCTCGCTCTAGGAAAAAACGTCCACCACCACCACCACCACCACCACCACCACTTCTCACCCCATTCTTCCCATATCTGGCATTTATTTAGGGGGCTTGCGCAAAACGAGGCCTGAGTGAGGCCGGAGCTTGAAACTCTCCCTCTCCACTTTACGGCATGACGAGAAACTCCCACTGAAATCAATATTTCACGGCAGGGGAGAATCCCTACTGTTTCGAACAGATATCAGAAAGATGTTCAGATCTGCGTTTTACAAAGTGAAGGGGATGCTGAAACAGACCTGTATTCATCAAACTTCTAAGATTTTACACAAGAATGCGCTCAACTGCCAACTTAGGAATAAGAAAGTTCTTCATTGTGAGTCTGTGGACACATTTATCAAGCAACTTACTTCTACTTAAAGGGCCAGCGTGTAGCATTGAGGGGGATCTATTGGCAGAAATTAAATATGATATTAATAAGTTTTCTTTCTAACCCCCTGATGTTTTTTGTTTCTTTGGAATGAGTTGTTTGTATTAACATATGAAGCGAGTCCCCCTCATGGAAACCACTATGCTGTGCTGCCACTAATCTACATGTAGCCTCGTGGGAAAAATGAAGTTGCCGCTAAAGCCACTAGAGGGCACTGTACTCCAGAGAAATCTAGCAGAACGTGAAAAACGAAACAGGAAGTGAAATATTTCTGTTGCGAGCGACTAACCTGTGGCACTGTGGAGCGTTAGCTGGGTAAATATGTTCAAAAATGTTATTTCTGTACAAAATGATCAAAAGATGTACATTCATATGAGTGTATAGAAGTCAGGAAAAGTATCGATTGTTGCCACATGCGCTGATGTTGATTCAACTGGTCTGACATTTAAAGATTTTATCAACATGTGCTGAGCGTTCATGAGCGAACTGCAAGGTTAATAGCATTTAGCATTTTAAGACCATCCTGCAGGTTTACATCCTGTTATTGTTCAGGTTCGAGAATATTTGATGTGTGCATTGTACTGAAAATACTGTTCATTTTATCAGTGTATTGATTTATACTGCATCATTTCTCTTTATTAATGTACTCATGTGTTTCATGTTCGTAATATCAGAGTTAACTGTGTGGTATTGTTTGTTTCTGTTCTTTTTTTATGTGTTTGTACTGAGCATCACATGTTCAAGGTACAGTAAATTAGCTTAGGATTCAAGTCACTTTATCAGAATCTTGATGCACTTCATTAGGTTAGTGACCAAGATTTGTGAAACATTTGGATGTTTGAATAGTTACTGACCTTTGGAAGTGAGATTTTGTATTTGCAGACTGTAAAGGTAAATCTTTGTTAAATCTAACACCAATTGAATTTACCAAATTGATTTAATACTACTCGATTCTTTCAAGAGTAGTCAAGAAATAAAGACCCCTTAATAAAGTTTTGTGTCTGGTGTCATATCAAATTTCACCTGCTTACATAGAGTAGCCCAGAACTCGACGAACCAAACCCTCTAGACTCTAGATGAGGCCGTTCATATTTTTGCGTCGCACAATGTTAAGCCTGTGGGAGAAGTTTCAGTCTGTTGCAAACTGCACCCTCACCTCTAGATGCCGCCAAATCCTACACAATGGCCCTATAAGGCAACATGTTTGAGCAACGTTTAAGCGCAACTTTCAAGTGATCATATTCACCGGGTAGCAACAAAGGCAACCAGAGATAAGAATTTGCAGATCTGCCGTATTAGAAATTCTTCAAAAGAAATGTCACTTTTCTGCTAAAAAAAAGATGATTTTGTTTGAAATCCTTAATATCTCTTGAAGCAATGATCATTTTTAACCATAATAATAATAACTAGAAGGGCGCTTGGAGTGCACAGACATCCGCCAAGGCCAATCAGCTCAAAAACTGAATGGGCTCCTCCACGGCCCATGCTGAACATATCCTCCTTGGCAGAGGTAATAATTCATAGAAACTCGGCTGAAATGTGCACAAAAAAGAAGAAAGCAACCATGAACAGCAAAGACATTCTGGAGCTGTAGACGAGGCACATCAGATAAATGACTGTATGGGAAAAGGAGAATTTAGTTCCACGCTGACACTTGAAGCTGCAGGGAAAGTGATTACAAACCAAATCAACTCCAGCATTATTCTTGTTGTTTGCAAACGCTGATAAATGCAAATTATGAAAAAGAAGTTGTATATTGTACATTCTACAAAATGTTCAAATCAAATGTAAATCATAGGCTTGAACTGCCTTATTCTGGATGGCAAGTATGGCCTACTATGAAAATATTCATCATAATCAAATCAATTTTGTACAATAACTCCAACTACATGTACTGTAGTCATGGATCTACTCTTATCTAACTTAGGAGTTCTCTGGAGTATTTTAAATTGTACAAAATGTGACGAACAGCTTTTATTCTTAAGGTTATAAGTCTTCTTTCTTTCACTCAAGTCCACCTTTTCACTTCAGTTGTTCTATAAATCACAGATGCCAGCAAACTTTCATTTCAGAGCAACAGATATTTCAGAAGCACGAGCGCTTGTTTCAACACCTATTCAAAGTCATAGCATGGGCTCTTACCTGTTGTGTTTTTTAAAAGAAAGGAAATCTAAAAGGAAAGCCATTATTTTTTAGAATTGCTCCTTTTACCCCTGGGAGAGCACCTCCAACACTAGCATCAACACAATAGCCCCGTCACAACTCCTCACAACCACAGCCCAGCTACACAACACCCACAACCGTGTGGCGGAGACTACCAGGAAATGTCACACCAGGTAATTATCTACTGTTTTGTCTTTGCCTATTGGGAGGGGGGGGGTGTAGGAGGAGAGGGGGTGATGTTGAGGAGGACGAGGTCTCCCTCTCACACCCTCAGATGTTAGGGTGAAAATTACACAGCCTCTCCACAGGTTTGGAAAGCCAGCAGACCTCATCAAGCAGCAGGTGAGTGCTATTTTTTATTTTTTTTATTTTTTCTGCATCTCTCCCTCAATGTCGCCCCATCCAGTATAAATAGAATAGTATGGCGGCACAAGTCACATCTCATTTTGTGTGTTGTGTTTTCAGAGCGCCTCCGCTGAGACGATGGGCACCGAGGGTAGCCCGGAGAAAGAAGAGCCTCTGCTAATGGACAGGAGCCCTTCAGTCGCACCCTGGTGCCTACAAAACACACTCCGAGCCACGTTCGGGACTTCTTTTTTTCTCCCATTTTCCCTTTTGTGTTGGTGGAGTGTTGCTGCTATCCATCCCAACCATCGCAACGTTTTTTCAGTGTCCACTTGGAGAGAAATACTGCACATTGGTGTAACTTTGATGTATAAAGCCAACATTTTGGCCTTTTATTTCATACAAGACTGCGGCAGTTTTGACTCAACTGCGCATTCAATCCGTGCAATCCATCTTCACACTGTTAGATTGCCCTCCGTGGTGTATTTAATAATGCGAAATCATCTCATTTTGATCCCAGAACAACCTTAATCATTAAATGAAATAAAATGTGATCGGAATGTTAATGTTCTCTCATTAATGCACACCACATGGGGGTCAATGTAGCAGTGAGGTAAACCCTTTTTGAACTGGTTGGATTCTGTTGTTCCATCTCTAGCAAATCAGAGTTCCACACTGTGTGTTGTGCTTTTTGGAGGCTTCCCTGTGGAATGTAAACGGAAACATGCCTCCTTCTGCCTTGATCAGCTGGGGTCAGATCTGACAGCAGGAGTATAGATTTCTCATTATCCTTCCATCCTTCTTTGCTGATCATCTTGGTCGGCTGTGAGCCTTCCTTTCTAGCTCCGACCTTAGTTAAGGCTTTAGGTGATTATGTGACTTTCGGGGGTCATTCGGAAAACCAACAAAAGCCGCTATAACACGTTCTCACTCCCAACTCATTAAATACTTGGTCAGTGGCCATCAGTTCTCTGGTACCGAGGAACCCTTTAGCTTTTTAAATAAATCCAATTGAAACACATCCAAGTCAGTATTAGATGGTCGAAGGATATGACATAATTCATTATTTTTGGCTCTGTTTTTGGTCACCCCCTACTACTGAGGGAAATATCAGGCTCTCCAGCTGCTAAAGGCTCCACCATGTCCACCAGCTAGGCGCAAACTTTATGTTTTTCCTGGTCTTGCTGGGCATGTAGTGTACTGTGGGCTTTAAAGATGCTGTTGACGGAACCGATGCTGATGAGAGCGGTGAGACTTAACCAAAGCATTTAGCTACTGAGCTGTAAAAGCAACAAAAAGTAGTTGAAAGATGTTTAAACTTCCCTAAAGATATGACGATGATTATTACTTGTGTGTTCGTTACTATGAGCAACCCCATTTACATACACAGAGTCAGTTGATCTATTGTTGATATTAAAATATAGATTATAGCACCTTTAAAGACATGTTGAAGCACTCCAAGTTTCATTGGTACACTCAAAAAACAGATGATAGTGGTTATTCAATGTATTATTTATTATCTGTAGAGAGAGAGAGAGAGAGAGAGAGAGAGGTGCTTGGTGCAGTTTCATCTTTGTGTGTTTTATATTTAGGTTGCTACAGTGTTTTTAGAGATGATGCAAAATCACCTTTACTTTCTACTAAACACACACACACACACACACACACACACACACACACACGAATAGAACAAAGTAAAAACAAGGACAACCACAGCAAATCTCATCAAATCGCAGTGAGTCAATCAATGCGTATTTGCCCAAAAGTTGATGCATTCCTTCAGCCTCCACCAGAGAAACACTGCACCCCTGCAGTTTTTTTCTCGTATGTACAGCCATGAGCCAGTGGGGGTCGATAGCGTCATCCTCCTGGAGGTGCAGGAGAGAACAGGAGAACAATAGAGGACTCACCAGCATCTCAAGAGGCCCCCAGCAAAACATGGATTAGGTGGAGATTATTAAATGTCAGCTCTTAAGACGAATACTTTTTACAGCCTCAAAGTAAATCAATACTACTTATCTTTGATAAAAGAGGCAGAGTAGATGTGCCAGCGTAGCAGTCTGACAGCTCTTTCTCTCTCTCTGTCTCTGTCCTCAAAACCTTTACTAATCGAATTTGAAGATCCCATAAGAACGCTTTCAAAATGCATTATGGTGCATCAGTGATTTTTTTTACATATGTATGTGTTTGTTTCTTTTGTTATATTAGTGTATAATCCAAAAAAACTCTCTTTTCATGGCTGTCTTCGTCTGCGGCTTGATAGTCTCGCTCTTTGTTTTTCTTTCATTTTAAAAAGGCTTTACAAATCAAATTTGAAAAATTCCACTGGCATGTTTCCAATGTGCAACACAAAGCACTCTGAATCTGTCATTTTGGAGCGAACCAACTCTTTCAGAATGTTGTTGGACAGTTCAGAATATCTCCCTCTCTGACTGTCTTTCTTTGCTGCCTGTCTGCCTGGCTCTAGATATGGGTGATATTTTCAGGTGCATATATGCATCGCCTCTCTCTCTCTCTCTCTCTATATATATATATATATATATTTATATATATATATTTATTTCTCTGTCTCCTCCTGGATCCCTGGCAGAGCTAATACCAATGATGATTCTCTGAACATTCTGCTTCATGCTGAAAAATCCATTTTCTCAAAGGCGCCCAGATTGACATCTGCAAATATTGATGGTAAACAAACCAATCAGAACGGCTGTGGTGATAGATGCATGGAGCCTGCGCGCGGACCTCATCTCCCTGCTTTCAAAACAAGTGCAGGACGCGCTGCTCCGCGCCTGATCCCACATTACTCCTGCAATGATGCCGGCACGGGCAGTTTTGAGGTTTTCAAGTGCCTCCATCCATGGAGTGTGAGCCTTTACTGCACCTTTGCTCTGCGTGTGTATGTGTATGTGTGTGTGTGTGTGTGTGTGTGTGTGTGTGTGTGTGTGTGTGTGTGTGTGTGTGTGTGTGTGTGTGTGCATGTTCTTTTTTGCACCATTTGTCGTGCGCCCTCACTGCTTTCTCAGTGCCTGCATCCAAATCATAATTACAATGTAATATCACGCGTAAGGCAGGGCCCCCGCTGTTGTTTCACTTTCTCCTCCTCTTCCCTTCTATGAATATCAAATGCTCTCATGCTGAGCTCCAAAAGCTGCACAGCTCTTTCACAGACACACAGACGTGTGTGTGTGTGTGTGTGTGTGTGTGTGTGTGTGTGTTTGTGTGTGTGTGAGTGTTTTGTGAGTGTTTTGGAGCGGGGGGTGGGGGGGATAGTACATTCCTACTCCGGCATTGACAGGAAAAGCCAGCGGCAGGACCTCGATTTAAAAAAAAATAAAAAAATACGCCTCGCATCCCTCTAGTCCGTTGTTCCCCCTGTCCAAGCAAGACAACCTTACAGCCTATTCAGCCGTCCTCTATAGGGTTGGACATGATATTTCTTATTCACGTCACATAAACTACAGGAATCACAAAGGCTATCTCAGCTGCAGTGTGAGTGTTGGCATGGCTGCGGTGTCGAAGAGAGATGAAGCCTGCGAGGCTGCGGCTGTGCCAGTGGCTCAGCAAAGGGAATCTGTCAAAAAACACTCACTCAAAAGAGCCATTCTTTGTGGGAAAAAGCCACTGAAACACTTCTAGTTTGGCATATATGAAATGCTTGTTGTTTGTTGTCCACCATGCTCTGCGCTGTGCATGTCATTAGCTTTCCACAGGATGCATCTTTCTTTTGATTTTCGAGTTTTTTGTTCCCTCAGAGGATCATTTTTTCAAGGCTTCATTTGACAGATGTCTTCTTTTCAACCCATTACCACAGTCAAGAAGAAAGTGGCACTTTTTTTTCCTCCCCACTAAGCAGCGTTTATTGAGTAAAGCACTAATTCTAAGAAACTGCCTCGAGCAGTAATATAAACAGATTATCCATTCAACTCAGGACTGGGGGTCTCTTTTATCTATGAATCAGAATCGACAGACACGTAGTACACATTCTGGTGTTTGCTCTGCAGGCAACAAACAGATGCAAACACAAACAAATTCAATAACGTGTGAGGGGCTAGATAACATCAATTTGTGGGAAATGGGGGGGGGCATGTTTAACTTTGTTAAAGTGGTCACTGACAGACTTAAAGGACTATTTCTATTGAAACCATCAGTGTTCACACATCCAGGTATTTTCCACCAGTTATAAAACCAGGAGAGAATATGTTTATTATTGAAAAAAAAACACTAGTTACAACATTACATTCACTGCTATATACTTTGAATTTACATATGTATGCATTCATGTTCAAATAAACTGTACACTGAATGGCAGAAGACAGCAAAATGCTTACATTCTAAAGTTTATCCTGATAAAGGCTTTTTATTCTCGTTTGGTACTCACAGCGCTCAGTTTGCTGGTTTGTTTGTCATTTTCTTCTTCATTTTATTTAGAATGCTACTAATGTTTGGTTTTACTTCCTGTCTTTGTCCGTTTTCCGCCTGTTTTTGCAACACCTGTGTTTCATTAGTCAATCATTCCCTTGTGTATTTAGCCTCTTTGCTCCCCTCTCCTCGTGTCAGCTCATCACCTCACCTTGTGTTATGTAGTCTAGCCCGTTCAAGAAAGTTAGTTTCCCAGTGTTTCAATGTCCCTGGGAGGAGGCAACCTCTGGTTCTGCCCAGTGAAGCCGTGTGTCTTAAAGCTTGCATTCTCCGTTCTGACCATCAGGGGGCGACTCAGGTTCTATCGAAGTCTTTGAGAAAATGACTCTACTTCTTACTTGATTTATTCCCTCAGTAAACATTGTAAACATGAGTTTATGGTCTCAATCTCTAGTTTCTAGTCTTATTCAATACAGCATGATGTTCATTTTGTAAGTTATGGTCCATTTAAAGTCAAATAGAGCATAAAGCAGAGTATGCTTTATTTAAGTCACTCCTCCACATTCCCAATATGGCAAATTCTGTTCCTTGGTTGGAAAAAAAAACAACATGGCAGCACATGACATATTCCAAGATGGCGATGGCAAATAGCCGAACTACAGGCTTCATAACAGTAGTCCACAAACCAATGGGGGACGTTCAGATGACTACGCCCTCTCCATGTTGTTCAATCGCCCCAAGTTCTCTCACACAACTTCCCTTCTCCGTTCCCTACACTGGCTCCCTGCAGACGCATCCAGTTTAAGACTCTGGTGCTAGCCTACAGGGCAGTGAAAGGAACAGCTCCTTCCTATCTCCAGGCCTTGGTCAAGCCCACACCCCGCCCGACCACTCCTCTCTGCTGCCTCGGGGCGACTGGTTGCCCCGTCATCAGAGGTAACCGATCCACCCGGTCACAGCTTTTTCTGTCCTGGCCCCTCAGTGGTGGAATGAACTCCCCACTGACGTCAGGACAGCAGAGTCGCTGCCCATCTTTCGGCGCAGGCTGAAAACTCACCTCTTCAAGAAATTGCACTCGTATTAGTTGTTGCACTTACTGTATTCGTATGAGTTCGCTGCACTTATTGA
The DNA here is from genome assembly GCF_027596085.1 of Anoplopoma fimbria. Taxonomy (NCBI): domain Eukaryota; kingdom Metazoa; phylum Chordata; class Actinopteri; order Perciformes; family Anoplopomatidae; genus Anoplopoma; species Anoplopoma fimbria. The sequence continues at coordinate 31,823,253 of NC_072450.1, forward strand.
ATTTGTATTTGTTTACTGCACTTATCCTATTCGTAGTAGTTTGTAGCACTTACTATATTCGTATTAGTCTGTTGCAATTATTGTTTTCGTAGTAATTTGCCTCTGCACTATACTTTTGCTCTGGTTTATGCTTTAAGATGCTTGTTTAAGAAAGGAGATGCACTTATGACTTCTGGTGACTGGTAGTTCTCTTGAATACCTATGTTGAATACACTTCCTGTAAGTCGCTTTGGATAAAAGCGTCTGCTAAATGACTGTAATGTAATGTAAAAAAATGTTGTTATATACAGTTTATGGTCCCTGGTCTGTTTCTGTTTCCGGGTTACTCCTGAGCTGTGACTTTATTAACATTTAACTAAAACTATGTTTTAGCCTTAACCAAAGCTGCTTAAACCATAATCACACACTAGGGGCTCAGTCTGTGAACCCTGGTCTCTAGTGTCCAAAAAACCTGCTCTTTGTGCAACACTCCCTCATACCTAAATGGCAGCATGAGGTACCGTATTTTCCGCACTATAAGGCGCACTTAAAAGCCTTTAATTTTCTCAAAAAACGACAGTGCGCCTTATAATCCGGAGCGCCTTATATATGGATTAATTCTGGTTGTGTTTACTGACCTCGAAGCGGTGTTGTGTGGTACACGGCGCTCTGTCAACATGTTTCAGTACGACTTTGGTTAACTACAAAGCCGCACTGCAGCAGCATTGCCACCGTAGTTCGCGGAGTAATACATACTGTGCTTCACCATCACATTACAGTGTGTGTGTATAAGGACCAACATGGCTCCTGTCAAGAGACACGCTTACGACGCGGACTTCAAACTCAAGGCTGTCAGTCACGCAGGAGAACATGGGGATAGAGCAGCTGCGAGAGAATTCAACATTAATGAATCAATGGTACGGAAGTGGAGGAAGTTTGACTGACTGACTGTTTTGTTTCGCTTAATGCGCCTTATAGTCCGGTGCGCCTTATATATGAAAAAAGATCGAAAATAGACCATTCATTGACAGTGCGCCTTATAATCCAGTGCGCCCTATAGTGCGGAAAATACGGTAAGTATGTAATCCAAACAATATGTATGTGATTTAGATAAATTACATATCACAAAATTCTCTTTAGCATATTTATTTTTTTAAGTCTATGAATCTACTGCTCTTTACTCCCACTTTTACATTATCTAATTATATCCATATGCCACAACATACAAAAAGCTTACTTTTAATAATCTTCACTGCAGCTGCTAGTTCGCCTTATTGTGAGACAGTAAGACATTAACTGAACCTTACAGGATTCAGTCACATGACAGAGACGCTGCGGTGCGAGTCAAAATCCATTTGGCTGTGATTCAGTGGAAAAAAGCAGAATATCGAATCCGATTAAACTAATGAGGAACTTTATGAGGGAAAACATTCACACTGTACGTTGGCTGCAAACACATAAACATTTTGTCTATAATTAATTTCTCAACCTGCTTCAACTTTTTAATGTACTTGATAGAAGTCAACATGTTGATAATTATGTGTGCTGCAGTAAAAAAAAAAAAGAAAAAATCTATCACAGCAGCACAGATTTCACACAGGTACACGCTTATTCTTCGGTCGCGGCTCACATTAGCAGTCTTCATTAGGTATGGAAGTTATGGAAAAATAAATCAATTCAACAGCATTCTCCACATTAGTAAGGTGCTTCTGCTGCCTGCTGTCTCATGGGAACGAGTGAGATGATGGCTGCAAATTAATTTGTGACACTCCGAATTGATTTTCTAATCCCGCATGGTATTTGATAAATAACCCTTCAGAAAACGAACACCTCAGACGATAAATACAGTTATTATCTCTTGGAGGGATAATTAGTGCTTCCTGCAAAGACGGAGCACCCTTGGTCCTCTGCTGCACCGCTGCAACCCCAAACGTAACACAACTAATACAAAGTTGCATTATTCAATGATCCACAAACAAAAGGAACATCACATTATTTCAGCTTCAGGTGATGCTGGGCCTCTGGTCACAGGTGGTGCGATACAACAGAAGTGCAAACAGCAGCAGCTTTCCCAGAAGGTAGGGAAGTATTAACGGTAATATTTGGCCAATTATGAAGTGTGGTTCAAAGTGAAGTTATTAAACTCACCTGAGGACACGTACTGACAATTGAATACGTTTCGGATGTTGACGTTAGGCCACTTTTCTCTGCTGCTACACTTGCATAAATGGACTTATTTATAACGCCATTTCCTAGTTTGTTATTGTTTATTTGTTGGCACTGAGGGTATGAAGTCAAATTATCTTTAATGATCCCACTATCTTTCCGAGTTTTATGTAGTCCCTAAGTGACGTTTAGGTTCCACCACGGGGCCTTTGAAGTGGTTCAGTGGGACATAAGCAGAAAATATGAGTCACATTTTAATTTCATTCAGACTCCAAGATTGAACCTGTATTAGTGACTTAACCTAACTTTGAGAACCCTTCTAGTCAACTGAAAATGTATTGGACCCACTTACTGTGTTTCCTATGAACTTGTATGATTGAATTAACATCTTCAGGCCAAGTGGATAAAATTCAACTTGGTCATATGTTGGGCAATTTGCCTAATTAGCATATTAAGCTAATTGTCAGTTAATATAAAGAAGAAAATCCCAAAATCCTCACAGCATACAAACACAGACATAGACTAGAAACATAAACTGTGATTACTTTTCTAAGTGTTCCTGATTTTAAACTTATGTTTTCTTTATTTATAAGTCGTTCATGGTACTTTAACCAGAGATATTTCTGGTTAAAGTACCATGAGTGAGTGATACACATTTTACGGTCAGTCTCTCCAGGAAGACATACATAGTGTGGCATTTGGTCGTCCACACAAAGAGTGACAGAAATAGTTGTGTAAAAATTTGAGAGGGAAGTTCAAATCCTAGCAACATGTCTTAGCAGCATTAGACAACCTGGCCAGTTGATGCATGAACTGTGTGTGAATGAGTTCAGGAAGTTCAGAAATTGTTGCTCACAGCTCCCCCAGGAGGTGTTCCTGAAGCAGTTTGACAATCCGACAAGCACTTTGATGACATATACTGGCCCCCAGAAGATCTAGCTACACAAAGAAAACTCTTAGGGTTGCTTTCTGATTATTATCTCCCGTCAGTGTTATCGGTGCACCTGCAGCCGGAGCAGTGACCAGGTTCCAGCTAAATGATCAAACTCTGCAGCAAGATGTCCTCAAATAGTCTCGGTTGGCTAATGTGGTTTCATTCAGGGGTTCTTGATATGAAAAGGTTTTCAGTAGTTGGTATATGGACTTTGCACCATTTCAAAAATTCATAGAAAAGAATTTCAATTTTGCCGGTTTCGACATGCTGAGATTTAGCATTTTCGATCCGCCCTGCAAAATAATACTTATCATTCTGGTAAGGACTTTTGCCATAATGCCAAATTAGTGTGTCTGATGCCTCCCCATCACGGCCGACTTTACTTTCCCCCTCTGTGTTCTGCAAAGTAGGAGGCAGAGAGGCTGTGAGGGGCTTTGTCCAAGTGGAATGGAGCCTCGCTGACAGTATGGCATTCACTCTAAATGTAAATGAGAGGGTTTTAGGAGTGCAGTGGTCAGGTAACATACGCCTACAGTAGAACGTGCTTCTTTAGTCAGGTCTCAAAGACGACAAATGCTGTTACCAAGCAGGAGGCCCGCCGATTGCCATCGCACTCTAATGTCATACATAAAACACATGCAGTAAGGACGGGGAGGCACATGCATTCGAGGGCAGGGACACTTGAGTACACAGTGGCAAACAATAAGGCACCTAAATAAATACAATGTACCTTAGCCACATATTTGCAAATACACAAAGTACATACAAAAATACAATTGGCAAAATCCTTCACGCAGAGAGTCAGCAGATTAAAACACAGCCAGACCTCTAGAATCTTCAGCTCACAGCAGGCAGGTAGAAGACAACAGCTGCTTATTCCTGTTTTGGTTCAAATCAACTGCTAACTATTTCTTCTACTGCATCACATATACAAATCACAACACCCTTTTATTATATTTCTTTAATGGCTTGGTTGGTTGGACCGTTCGCTTTTAGAGTATTTTATCTTGTCGTTTGCATTCTTGATTATTCACAAAAAACTAATTGAAATGACCCGGTGAATCCATTAGAGAGCTGCTCTAACTTAAAAATAAACTCACTTCAGGATGCTCCAATTTTGAGAGTTCAAACACTCTTCAAAAAGAAACCTTGCACTGTATTGACTGCAATACAAGAAAGATTGCATGATATGACATTTCAAAATAACTGGGAAGAATTATAAAAACCCACTGTGTACTGCATGTACATTAATCTATGTGGAAAAAAAGATTTTCGAAAGCATCTATTTAAAGTCAGTTTCTCAGGTTTTCTGTAAAGCAGTACATCTGTTCAGCAAGAGGCATTTTGCTATTGATTTATGGAAAATCAAGCTTACTTAACATTGCATTTCAATTATATTATCATATATTGTATTTCGGCTTTCAATGCGACTGAATAACATAGTATAGTATAAAACATTGGGAGCATCATGCAGCACCATTCTCATATATTCTATTTTATGTTAAGAAAAACACAAGCCAAGTCAACTCCAAATGCACCAAACTTTCTTATCCATCCAAATTTGCACTAACCCAGGTGTGCTTAATGATTAATTTCATCGGATCATAAATTGGAGGCGTGTGGCCGATTGTTTATTATTACTTAGGTAAGGCCCTCTAATCAATATATTGGGGGAGTTGTCTTGCCTCAGAGAGATGCCACAAAAAAAGGCTGTAAGAAGAAGAAGAAGAAGAAGAAGAAGAAGAAGAAGAAGAAGAAGAAGAAGAAGAAGAAGAAGAAGAAGAAGAAGAAAACCTTCAGCCGTAGTGATATTGAGGTACTTAAATACTTTGTTTAAATAAATCTGGCCTTACAGGAAAATCCCAAAGCATCGAAGCAGTATGGAAGCCATTCAAAAGCTGAACACATGCATTATCATCTAAGAGTTTTATAGTCTTAATTGGGATCAATGGACCAATAGTATTTATTTAATATCCCTATCATTTGAATTACTCCAAAACAGATAGCAATCTAAAGTTGATTATACTATATGAATTCAATTTTATTACTTTCAAGAAATTCAAAAGTAATGTTTCCTTGCGTTGGACCAACGTAATGTGTTGACTGTGTCTAGTTTTTTTTTTCTTATCTTGCTAAGAGGGCTTTCCACCAATCTCTCGTAACAATCTCTCTTACCCAAGAGAATGGCAAAAATAAGAAAACATTGGTGAATCCCAAAAAATCAATGGGTACTCTCGAAATGAGAACAAATGATTGATATAATTCCTGCAGTAAGTAAGGTCAGGTCAGGTTAAATTTGTTCCTAACCTTTCCATTATCCAACTCTTTGGAAAGATGATGTCATCATTCTTGCAAGATCCTGATTCAGACAAAAACACTGCACTCTTATGATCATTGAAAGAAGTGCACAAACAGATCTGAAATGCAGCTTAAATTATGGTTTGGAATCATTTCTACATTGAACTCGTTGAGACATATGAGGCAGCTTTGTGAACAGAACATTTTTTTTATGCATTCAATGTGATGACATATCATTGTAGAAATGGAATGTTTCCTCCCTAATGACAGGGAAGTGATATGAGTGTATACTGTATTCTTGCATTTACACCATCTGCCATTTACCTCCAATGATCCTAGATTTGGTAGCAGAAATGCTATTTCTTTGTTTAGCTCCATTCATTCACCTTTTTATCCAGTTTCTGTACTTGCTTATTTCGATTCAGGATCAATAGGAGGCTGTACCTCACACAGCCGGGATTTTTTACAAATGAAAAACATCCTGGACGGATCACCAGTCCATCTCAGGGTTAACAGATATAGACAGACAAACATTCATACTCTCAACTATGCTATAGTTTTGAGTTTACAGGTCTAACTTCCATATCATTGGCTGATTTTTATTGTATGATAAATCAAACATGCTACCAATGTGTTAGCAGCCGCTTTTTCTTCCAGAGTCTAAATACATTTTTGGTCTGCATATGTCGTCTGCATGGGTCGTCTTTATTCATCACACTTAACTCAACCATTGATACACTAATCTACATAAAATAATATGAAGTTAGATATAGATTTAAATGCAAATCGATGAGATAGTAGCACCTTGGCAAAATAACAATAAAGCCAATTAGTATATTAAGTTGAGCTTGACTCTTGAAACTTTTTTTTTGTACTGTCATGTTTTTAATCTTGAAAATATAAACGGTCATACAATGATGTTACTAATATGCCCATATTAGCTGGGCTTTAGCCACTTTCCATTGCAAATAACTGGCAACACTGTAACTACCTAGCTACTCTGTTGAGTGAGTGAGGGGTAGGAATGCTAGCACACTTCAGCCAGTCTGATAGCATAGTTAGCTCTGGCCGACCAGACATAGTAACAATATTATCTCATAGACCACACTGGCTGTGGGTTTGACAGTGTTGTTTTATGAGAAAATGTAACAACTGATAAAGCTGTTGGATTGTTGAATGTGTGGGACGGTCACAGAAGACTCAATGCCATCACCATTGTAAAGCCCTCTGAGGCAAATTTGTAATTTGTGATTCTGGGCTATACAAAATAAACTGAATTGAATTGAATTGAATTGTAGACAACAAATGACAACAAAGGCACAGGAGTTACTAATGATGACTCAGTTCTATTCAAGTGTCCCAGTAAGTTATGACAGTGTGGCAGTGAGCCAGCCTGCACAATACCAGGACCCTGAATCCAAAGCAGCCAGAGGGAATTTAGTCATTTTTCATTTACACCCGTGCTTTCCCAACTGTGACATAAAATGTCTTCAGTGGAAAATATTGTAGCCCTCTCTTGGAAAAAGCTGTATAGCTGCTAAGTTTTAGCTGACTTTTAAAAAAATACAGCAAATCAAACTGTAAACTATACGTCTAATTGCTGATAATAAAGATTCAGAATGTCAATAAATAAGTTTTTAAAGGGATTTTATGGACATAAATGTTATGTAAGTATCTTCATGTATCATTTGTTGACAGGGAAATTTACAGCGCTCTGATCCACTAACTCTGGAACTGAGAGCAAACCCTGCTGATACATGCAAAGCCGTGGAATCTGTATGTGCTGCAAAAATGAAGAAAAGATTAAAACAAATGTTCACAAAGCAGTGCAGAAGGTTGGCTTCCAAAGAGCAGAGTGAAGTTTTGAAGCAGAAGAGAGAGGGGGGGCTGGCAGGCAGGGCCACAACCTTAACTGCAGGTGTGTTCCTGCTGAGGGGAGGGCGGGGCACGGCGTGGGGGTAATGGAGGGGCCGAGCCAGGTAGGAGGCAGGCATGCGGAGCCAGCAGAGGGATGCGCTTGTACGCACCTTGTGTGTGTGTTTGTGTGTGTCGACCAAAGGAGAGAATGGGCACCTGAACACACGCAGCACCTCCCTGAGGCGGATGGTAGGGGGTTGAGTGGCAGCAAACCGCCTTCCAGTCTCCATCAGAGCACCACCTGCAGGAGAGGAACATCCAGGACACACACACACTGTGTCCATGGGCACACAAACACATACACACACACACACACACACACACACACACACACACACACATGCTGAGGCCTCCTCTGGGCACGTTTTCTTCAGACTGAGAATTTGTAGACCGTCCTTCCTTCTTTGGCCCATTGGACTGTAGAAGAATTTGAACTTGCAAAGAGGACGTACATAGCACCTAGTATGAAGAAAACAAATTCCCCAACATAAACAGCCTGTGGCTAATCTTCGAAGGCTCATATCAAAGTCCTTTGAGTATCAAATTCAAACACAAGCTTGTTGTGCCATGCTGTCAAATGAATAATCTGTATTAAGGTAGCTCTCAGAGACCAAAAAAAGAAAAAAAAATGGCAAGGAATAGAGGAAATCAAGACCCTGAATATTACAGCCCAGTCGCCAGGAGAAAATGTTGGCATTGGACCTTTCTGCAAACCACAGATAAGTTATATGCAGACTTTTTTCATTTGGACATTTTTGCAGATGGGCAAAGCATTCAAACAAATTATAACAAGCAATGCACAGAGCAAGTGACACAGTATGTGGAGCGTCTGTTACTGAAAGGTGCAGGCTTTAATTACGAGTTTCAACAGTAAAGTCCACTGGGGTAGGGTGGGATGAGCCAAGCATGAGGACCAAGCACGCCGTTATGAGATGTTGTTACTCCTGTAAGTCAGGGGCTGTTGTTATTTATTAACGTTAGTTACGTTGCTAAGGAACAAAGGACATTTAATGTAATGTACCATGTGAAACCAAAAGCATACACAGGACTTTAACACAGCAGAACGCCGTTATGCAGTGTTGTTACTCTTGTTACAGAACGTCCGCCAGGGGCTGTTGTTATTTATTAACGTTAGTTACGTTGCTAAGGAACAAAGGACATTTACCAGGAGATCTCTTTTCGTGTACCATGTGAAACCAAAAGTACATTTTGAGTCTAAATACATTTTTGTCTGCATATGGTACTTAACATTCATTTCACTTGTCAAGTTAGCGATTTAAATGCAAAGACAGTCCACACACGGCAAAATAACGCCAATTGTTATTTATTCACACTAGTTATATTGTTACGGTTGTCACGGTTGACATGTAAAGGAATGTAATTTTGCTTCAGAAAAACGTCAACATTTAACGTGTGCCTTGGTTTGCAGAAACATACAATGCCAACGTGTTTTATGCCGACTTGGTTGAATATTATGGATCTACAGTATAACTCCATAACATATTCGCTGTTGGCCAGTAAAGGAAACACTATAGATTTCCCTTTGACTCAAAACAGATCTATTTAAAGCAGGAGCAACCATGACGTACATTTCCTTATAGTCTCAATTAGCACAGAGCTGTTTGTGTCGGTGTGCATGGGCAAGGTTCTAGTTGCGATGGAAAACAAAAGAGTCAAGTCCTCTGGGTACCTCTGATGGGGAGGACGTTTAATCCAAATTTATGCAGCTCAGGTAGAGCTTCGGGTCAAGGACAGTGTGGGCTTGGATCTTGGAGTCATGTTGTAAACAGAGCAGCCACTTACCTGCCAATCACTGGCCCATTGCTGGAGGACTGGACACGGATCTGCAATATCCACAGTCAGCAGGCAAACAAGGTGTGTTTGTGTGTGTGTGTGTGTGTGTGTGTGTGTGTGTGTGTGTGTGTGTGTGTGTGTGTGTGTGTGTGTGTGTGTGTGTGTGTGTGTGTGTGTGTGTGCGCGAGGGAGCTTTTGCATCCAGAGTGCTTTTGACCTCCAGGGTGAGACAATTTGGAGTTCCTTCAAGCAGTATGAGTGGAGACGGCGTGGCAGACCTCGCTGGCCCCGTCCTCCTCTATCACACCGCCGGTTAGTCCTAATCAGAACCGACATATTGTCTGTCTGTCAGTTCATTCAGTGGCCATGTTGGCTTCAAAGTTTGCGCTATTGCCAGAAATTGCTTTCCGAGCTGTGGGATGAAGGACAAAATACGAGTTGCAGAATGTGAAAGTGTGCTACAGAATGCCTTCCTGTGTGTGAAGTCTTAGTAGTCATCACGCTAAAACATTTAGATGCAAAGAAAGCAGCTCGAATAAAAGCAGCGCCATTAAATTCAGCAGTCTACCATGTTAAATTAAAATCAGATGGAACACTCTCTCCCTCCCTCAACCCCGCTACCCGTCTGTCTCGGCTGGCCCCGATTGGTTGATGGGATCCATTAAAGTGTCCAAATGAGATTTGTCTTGCATTACTTTTCAGAGAGACAAGTGAAAATGACTGAGAATACAGTAAATAGAAAAGCGACCTAGATGTACATGCAATAAAGCCCGGAGCTAAGCAGGGGCTTTTAAATAATTTGGTGAGCACCGGGCACCGCGCTTGATGATATTTGCATTTTTATTTTTTGATTTAAACTCTCCCAAACCTAATCATTTCATTTCTGCAAATGTGGGCCATTTGTAAGACTCCTACGTGATGAAGCTTTCCAGTCTCCCAAAGGCAGAGAATGGCAGATTAATGAAACAAGGTACTCTGCATAGTATTTTAGTGCTTACTTCTTTTTTGTTATGCAAATGCATGCTGCAGTGCAGCACAGAGGAAAGAATCTAGATGTGTGTTTCCTTATAGTGCCAGTGAGCAAGGAAATTTGAGTTGCTGGTGTAAACACACACACACACACACACACAAAAAGGACACCCATCCTTAGGTCCATGGCGAACTGCCAGCTACTCAAACTTTTAAGCAAGTTCATTAAAATGTAGACACATTTTTTTTGTCAATTTCCGTCGTGGGGATTAGCGGGGAAATTGTAATGGAATTTATTATAACAAGGAATAAAACATTCATCACAACAGCGATATCGCAACAAAGTTTCAAAGTTATGAGTGCCCTTCTTCGCTGGAACTAAAACAATATGCAGTCATTTCTGTGATTTACTGGATCTAAAAATCAAATTGAGATTGCACATTCCACATAATAGATCTATTATCAGGACGCGGAGTTCCATTCTCCTACAGCTGCAGTGCAGCTTTCATCTCAATGTGATTGCTCAATTGCATGTTTATCATCCATGACATTGGCGAAATGTTTCTTTCCCAGAGTCACCTCATAAAACCCTCATTTACAAAAGTTTAGCCGAGATTAGTCCATTAGCCAAATTACCTAGCCAAGCAGTTGATTTCCGAAACGCAGTGTCTTCAATCTGCAGCACAGCGTGAGACCTCGCTCTGAGATGGAATGAGAGGGAGAGACGAAAGGAAGACGAAAGGAAGACGAAAGGAAGACGAAAGGAATACGCGGGGGAAAGCGCTCGGGCCCGCCGGAACAATCCGTGAGCTCTCCACGCAGAAAACCAGACTGACTCTGGCCCTGGCACCATCCTGCTCATACTTAATTGAAGGATCAGAGATGAGGTAAGAGTTCTCTCTGAGTGTCCTTCACAGCCGGGGGTAAATATCAGAATGAAGCTGAGCATATGCAGCGTGGATCCCTGTCCCCTCTCTGATTAGGAGTCTGGTTCCTGGCGGTACGGGTAAAGTGCGAAGGGACTCTTGAAAGAGGTTTCTTGAGGGCTCACTTGAGAAGACGCCTCCGTTAGGTTGCCATCGCATTAGGTCAATAAGTCAGTCTTTTTGAAAAGGCACATTCACCGCATTGCATCAACTCTCAACGCTGTCTGCCTCTTTTCTTACTTTTTCATTATCACTCAATGTCTGAGGGAGAGATTAAAAGGCATTAATTCAGAAGTACAATTACTCAATTTTCTTTCCCCAACTCTTTCTCACTCCCTTCTCTGCTTTTTTCGGGACAGGTCTGGTGTCTAAACTAAGGCTTGACCTCCTATTTGAATAAGTTAATGCAGTGGCCTGTTTGTGGGGAGAGAAATGGTGGGGGAAGCCTGTATCAGTTCCATACAGTTGGCTCCGGGGAGAATATGATTCCTTTTCATCTGTCACTCTCAAGGTGTCATTCTCCACCCCAGGTTGTTATCGCCAAGCAGGCCCTGACAGCTTCAAGCCGCTTCCTCAAGGGAAAAAAAAAGAGGCAGAAAAGAAGAAGAAAAAAAACGTTGCAAAGCTCGACGATGAATGCATTTGGAAGGAGACGAAAATGACATATCGTCGTGCACAGACGTCGATTGATGCTGCATTACCCACCGTTCAAATAAACAGAGACCCAAAGCACAATGTTCATTTTGTGTTATTCAGGGGTATTTCTTGGATTAGTTTGTTCGGTCTTGTTAATGCCCATTGTAATACCTATAATAGCATGTTGTTATGCATTAGAAGGCCAGTGTAAACAAAGCCATGTGTAGTATGAGTTTTCCAGTATGCTGAGCCAAGATGCAGAGTTTAGCTGCCATATGCAAGAACAGCAGCAGTATGAGAGCACAGCACTGAGCTGACATTTCTATGCCAAGAGTAGAATGTGTTCAAGCATAATAATGCACTGATTATGAATAACTAATAACTATAGCCAATGTAATTAAAAAGGGCACACTCATTTTATAAGATCACAATGACGGTATGCAAAACCTTAAACCAGCGATTTATTTGGTCTACTTGTTTGTGTTAGCAACAGTTGTCCATTAATATATTCAGAAGAATACATAGAAACATGAACATTTATTGGGAGTCGTGTCTTTGTCCATCTGATAATTCTCCAATATTCTCACTCCAAACTCATTATATACTGACACTTGTTCAGTGGCCCCACTTTTTAAACTGTGATGCTGGAGTTACCCTTTTAGACTCTTTTGCACTTCAGTTTCTGCTCCTTACTTGCACACTGTCCTTTCAAAATAAACTTCCAATGTAGCTTTACTTAGTTTTTAGATTTACTTGGTTAAGTTTAGGCAACAGAACTACTTGGTTTGGCTTAGGAAAAGATCCAGATTTGGGCTACAAGGAATGTGCTTGCTGTCTTCCGTAAATTATGCAAGAAAGGTAAAAGTAAATTCAGTCAACACTGACCGGGTTTATCGCGGGACACGTACACTGGCTGCCTGCATTAGTGCTTCTCCTTAGGCATATTGACGCAAATGGGTTTGACAAAGGAGTTAGCTTAAAAGCCCGGTGCGTCTCATACAGATGTTAAAGGGTCCCTCGGTGCATCTGCATCAGGCGCTGAGGGGCACTGACCGAGGGTCGGTATTGGAAAAGATGTGATGGAGAACGGGCTGAATATTCATTCTCCTTTTAGCTCGCTTTAGGTGCTAAATGCTCCACTATATTCACCGGCTAGCTGCTAACTCTTGTGAAATCGGTGAAAAGTAATGATAATGGTAAAGTTGCAGACAGGAAAACTTCATCAATCAGCTGGAAAAAAAAAAGCTGCAAATCTAGAGAAGAAGAGCTAAGGCCACTGCAGAGCTCGTTAAAGTCCTAAATGGGTTTATCAATCCCTTTCACAGTCATTTGATCCACTGTTGTAATAGAACATTGATTATAGCTGCTTTAGATGCCACTGTGCATGTTGTGGAATGAGATTGTAAAGACACTATATATGTATGAGGCTAACTGTGTAAAACTGTGTACAGGTTTATCAATTTACCCAATGTGAGCCCCACTTGAGATTATTATCATTGATGAAAATATGTCATCCCATTGACCATATGGGAACATTTTTTATTCACAAAGTCCAGCTCATCTGCCGCGAGGGCTGTGCTGATCAGAGGGCGATATATTGCATCAATCACTCATGGGAGTCCTGTGAATTAATTCCAGCACACTAAATATGCAACACATTGCATTTATTATTGATAACTACAGTCAACTAATGTAAGCTACCTGGGATGTAATAAAAGTCTGCTTTCATGGGGAGAGTGACCTGAAAATACATGTATTATACCACTGATCATCGGGGTGAACAAAGTGGGTCCCTTTGTACTAATAATTCAATAGTACACCTATGTACAGTGATATTAATTAGTCGTTTTCATACATCTGGATCCTGCAGCTCGAATATAACCTTCCTCAGAGCAGTATAGATGTAGATAGTATAGATCTAGATAGATATAGGTAGTATAGCAGTATAGATGTAGTTACATTGGTAATGTACCCGGTTTAAATGTGAGCCATCACTGTTAGGGCATAGAGAGATGCACTCACAGCCCCGGAATCTGAGCAGTAAGGGCTGTTGCATTGCACCTTCATATCTTTTATTATTTAGAGGGAAAGCTCACATGGATCCTCCAAATTCTGTCACAAATAAAAAATAATGAAGCTTGAGGAAGTTCCAGTCAGGAAAACTCTCTTCACACTTGCATTCATGAACAAATATCTCCTTCTCTCTCTCTCTCTCTCTCTCTCTCTCTCTCTCTCTCTCTGGAGCTTCTACTCTATCAGCTGATTGTGGGCGTTCACTTTTAAGTTAACGGTTTCCCTTAACCAATCACATCATTGCTGTCAAATGTAAAACTGTTCTCCTCTCCGCTGCTGTCAGTTGTCAATTCAGTACGAAGCGATGCGACCCTCCTCCACCCCATTCACCCCCCAGTCTCCGTCATATCCAGAGCCCAGTCCTGCGCTTCGTCCCAACACATTATCTTTGGTAACTCCCTTCATCACCACCACTAGTGTCTAGGCTCCGTTGTGGTAAACTCCTGATCCAACCACAGCATCACTACCCCTGTCACAGCCTGACCTCAGTACTCCTGCCCTCTGGTGGTTTTGCAGGTTGTGTGTCCTCCTCGAGCTTACCTGCATTGTGTCAGCACCCGCAAACAATCAAGCCAATCAGGATCCCCATTTAAGCCTCAGTCCGTCGTCCCCCCCCAAGCCTCTGCCAGATTGTCTTGTGTTCACACCAAGCTCTCCAGCATTATTTCCAATCCAACCATTTTTCAAGCCTTATTGACCTATCGGTGACTCTGCTTTTTCTCCTAGACGACGCCGATTTTTGCCTAGCCCTTGCCGGTACTTATGCCTCCCTGCCTGACCCTTTGGAATTCGACCTCGGACTGCTCTCTGCCTTAGCCTCTGCCTTAGCCCTTGCCTGTGTCTCTGCCTTACCCTTGTTTCATTTTCATTTTTGCCATTAAAACCACCTAAGAGACATTGTCCGCTTCTGAGTCCTTCCAAGGTTGCCTGACAACCCTTTAATATAAAACGTCACGAGGAGTCTAAAGCCAAAGCCTGTGTTATAAATTATTGTTTCACTAATGAAGTCTGTCCTGATTGAACTGAGTTTAAGGATCCCCTGACTTTTCCTATTGCGCCAACACCATGAGGTTGACATATTTGGGTTTTTTTCAGTGATGTCTCTATTGCTATAAAATATAAAATCCCTAGAAAATTGGATTGGTTACCCCCTGACCTTTCATCTAGCGCCATCATCAGATGAACACTTTAATTTGTCCCATACTTTGGCTGTGATATAAGCATTACAGTTTCACAGAGAAGCTAGCATAGCTATAGACAATCCTTCCGTAGCTGTTGTGAGTATAAGAGAAAAATGTTTTTTATTAAAAAATTAATGAATTGGGTTGATCTGTAAAAAATGTTAATGTATAAATACACCTTTTGATTGTAAAAGACTGAAATATACGAAAATATAACAATAAAACAACAAATGAATCAAAAATGTTCGATTCCACCCCAAAAAATGCTTTCAAGTGTTAAGGAATATAATTTCTCTTGAAGAATAACATTTATTTCACCTGATCTGCAATGATATGAAGCTAGTTTTGACCCAATCAGGCAGCATCTGATGATGACATGAGCCTCGCCTCCATTTGGCACATCTTTTTGCAATCTCATATTATCCACTGCTCCGACTGTAATCTGCCTTCTTCGGCAGAGAACAACCCCCCCCCTGACGCCCTCCCTGACACTTCCATTCCTTCTTCACATCTCTCGAGGAGAAGAAAAAACAGAAACACACAGTGACGCGAGAAATCCCCTGACACCCAGAGATTGTAATAATCTCTTCTCTTCCGTACATTCTTCGATTCCTAATACGTCCACACAAAAACAAATTTATGGTAATCCCTCCCGTCGCGTATCCATTGCTGTTGTCAAATCCACATGAGGGCAGCCAAACATGCTTTTTTCTCCCCCATTCTGTATCGGTAAGTACGGAAGCACAACAGCATTGTGCTCTGTAATAATTACTTCAAGCACACTTTCATTCACATACTTTAGCAGCCCCTTTTAGATTCCGGATTACCATATCACCGCAGTGATTCTGAACTCCCCGGTCCAAGATGAACACATGCTAATCTGCTTTGATGTGCTGGGGATGTATGTACATATGTATAGCTCAGGCGTTGGACTACGGTCTTATCACAGTCAGAAGCTGGGAGAATCAGCATATGTGAGGAGGGCTGTGTGTTATTAATGGAGCAACGCTGCTGTTGGCTCGGCAGATTATGATTACAAGCTCAATGTGTTCCTCTCAACTCACCACTGGCAGCCTGCTTGTATGGGCATGTGTGTGTGTGTGTGTGTGTGTGTGTGTGTGTGTGTGTGTGTGTGTGTGTGTGTGTGTGTGTGTGTGTGTGTGTAGGTGTGTGTGTGTGTAGGTGTGTGTGTGTGTGTGTGTGTATGACTGTGGCAGTGACATGACTCCCTGTTAAATGTTAAATTACATTTTTAGGCTTTGTTTTTTCTGAAGATTAAAAAAAACAAGATATATTTTTTAATTCATTAGTAAATTCAAAAGACTCTTAAGAGGATTTTGGATGGTGTTTTTGTGCTAAGCTAATCTGCTGCTAGCAGGGAATCTCTATTGTTTCAAAGTCGTAAACAAAAGCTTGGCAAATTACGCAGGATGACATCATTGGACGTTCCTGGGGAAGCTATAGCTGTCCGAAACTCCCGTGTGCAACTGAACTATATCTCCACAGGAATCTTGTTGTCTCGGTTTAGACAACAAGACTATTTGGTTAGGTTTAAGAATAACGTTTAAATCCTTAGTTAGGTTTAGGCAGCAAAACCACTTAATTGGGTTAGGAAAAGATCATTGTTTGGGTCAAATAATCGTGAAAGTGTGCAAATTACGTGACAAAAAAAAATCAAACTTGGCTTCTTGTTTCACATGAAAGATCCCTTTATGTTTGCTCACCCCATGTGTGATTTAGTGGTCATTACACAGCCTTGTTCACGATTACGAGGATAACATTCAAAACATTTTTGCGGTATATCTACGAATTACAGCGCAGTATATTGTAGGCATTGTGACGAATGCTGGATGAGACAAGCCTGATTAATTGAGTTACATAGCGTTCCATACAGCGGTGTGTCATTTGATGGAAACTTGCGTGCCCCTCCAGCTGAACCATTGAGAGATGACTTTACCTCCAGAGGGTTGGACTCTTGCTTACTTTGCATGGTCCTTTGCATTTTAAAATCATTCTCCTCTAGCGCTAGCTTGCATGGTTAAGTCCATTAATTCAAATAGTTTTATGGGAAGGTAACTTTTAGGCGACAGGGTTGCCTCCACATTACATTCAAACACCAGTGATGGATGAGCAGCAGAACTGGGCTCTGCTTTTACTCTCGGTCACAGCTGTTGAGCTCACTCACTGTACTGTTGCAGTCTGCATTACTGACATGTGCCACCTGGTGGTTGTTGGTGCGCGCTGCAACTGCTGCTGGAATCAGTTGGATGAAAGTCTTGGAAAGGAGTGACATGTTCATATTTAGTGTACAGACATGACAGTGGTATCAATCCCTTAATCCTAACCCTCCGCAAGGAAACAAATGACATTTTTTCCTTAAACTTCCAACTATAGCGCATTATATGATATATATGGAATATGATTGTAGTCATTTGCATATCCACGTGCGTAAGCAGCTTGTGGTTATCGTGCGTGTGCAAGTATAGGTCTAAGTGCACACTGCCAGTCATGGCACGGTGGTAGCTTTCATATACGGCCGAGCTGTGTGCGGTTTGGCTGCAGACGGCTCTGCTAATGGGTTTCATGTGAGTGGCCCCGCTGCTGCTCTCTAAAGGTAATATGTCACAGTCCAAATCCCCCCTGGCCGTGCGGTCTGTCTCACCAGCGTCCAGACCCACTCCATCAAGTCGTCCCTCTGCACTGACTGGCCTCTGGGGGAGACGCCTGCCCAGGAGTGTCTAGAAGTCTTTAGGTAATGCTAGATAGAGATACAGGACTGCAGTGGCTGTGAGGCTTTCATGGTGTGGGTACAGCAAGCATGTGTGTGTGTGTGTGTGTGTGTGTGTGTGTGTGTGTGTGTGTGTGTGTGTGTGTGTGTGTGTGTGTGTGTGTGTGTGTGTGTGTGTGTGTGTGTGTGTGTGTGTGTGTGTGTGTGTGTGTATGGTTAAAAAAACACTTCTTGCAAACTGTTCTCTCTCGAAGAATAAAGCATTTTGCCTTTACTGTCAAGTACAAGAAAGAGACACATCTAATGGGTAATTATTGTAAGGGCTCACATTCAAGATCATATGCCGCTTCTGGTTTTTTTCTTTCTTTTTTCAGTAGCTGGGGACGTCCCTGTTTCTGAATGTCATAATTAATCACTCTGATTTGGGATCACTGACATTTGGGAGTTCACCACCAAGCCCATATGCTCTGACATTGATTCAGCGTCAATGTGTGATTCCTTAGTGCCCGACTGTCGTGTCTACATTTTGTCATAATGTGGGCTGTAAAGTGAAGATGTAATACTGTAAATCTATTACGGATACGACGTGGAAAAGTCTGTCAACCCGAGTCTCACTGACAGTCAAGATAACATTTGACTCACATGATTTGATAAACAAGACACATAAACAGTAGATGAACATACATCTTCTTTAAAGAAATCTATGGTTTATAACAACTTGGATTTCATTTTCTGTAGCTCTGTTTTATTAAGATTACAACAAGTCCAACAAGGCAACAAACATTAGCAGTCAGATGATCTTCAAAGATTGAAAACAAACCCCCAGGTTAGTTTTAATTCTCTGGATGGCAATATGAAGGCAACCTTAAAAAATATGTTTTAACACTGACCTCCTGTACTGTAATTGTGTTCCCCTGTAATGATATATTATATTATATATTATACTTTTGTTTTTAATCTCTGAATACTCACAGTGTGGGTGTGCTCGTGGTTGCTGTGCTGTTGGACGTCCTTTTAGCAATGTAGCCGTGTTCCAAGAGCCCAGCAACTACATTAGGGAGTAAAATGTTATCATAACTCATAGAAATGGTGTCCAGAACTACAAAACAAAGGAAAAAAGTTGCAATAACCATACTTTCCTTTCCAGGAACAGAGAGTGGTGCCCTGGAAATCACTGTAGCCTTGCACTGGAATAGCAGTTAGGCATAAATAAAAACTCTCCTTTTCTCATTTACTGGCAGTCAATGAAAACTGTATTTAGTGTATTTGTCACATTATTTTGCAATTCCAAAACTTGTGGAAACAAATGCACCCAAGTAACATTTAAAGCAAGAGATAACCTTAAGCTAACAAACCAGTGTGCTGTGTACTGTAAATAATTCAGCTGGAAAATTAACCATTAGTGGGTTGGCCGTTGCTGTACAGTTCACTGTGAAAGCCGGGAGCCTTTTCGGGAGACAAAAGTCTGTTATTGAGTCTGACTGTTAATAAAATATAGACAAGAAGATTTCCAATAAACTGAAGTTAGCCTCGCACTAAGTGGTTCTTGCAAATCTCTCCATCAGAGTGGCTGACTTAGACATCAATGGTCAAAAATAACAGAATAATACCCAGGGTGAAAAATGCTGTATTTCCATTTAAAACCTCAGAATGAGGTTCTCTCCTTTAGGGATTAAGACGCTGACCATGAGCTGCAACATCCCAGCTTGGAATCCACCCGCACACATTTGTTGCATCTCTCTCCCCCTCGTTTCCTGTCATCGTTCTGCTATCGCTCTCTAGGAATGGCTTAAAATGCCCAAACATAATAATAATAAATATATGTCTGAAGCGGACAGCTGTTCTCTTTATACAAACAATTCACTTCATTTTCTTTTCTGAGTTAAAACTGAAACCATCCTCCAATCGCCTGACAGCCTCAGTTTGAGTGACATCGAACATCATCTGCGTGTTTTGGGCTGTAAAATCATGTGCTCCTGAAAACTCTGGCCGGCATTCATCATCCTAGAAATTAGTATGTCAGTATGCCGGCTGATGTGCCGGTAACCAAAGCAGCTGGATGGTAGGTGCTGTTTGTACCTGACACCTTTATTTGTCAGCTGCGGTGTTATAGCCAACACCCCCTCGCTCTCCCCTTTCCTTCAGTAAAATAATTCAATCAGATTGATTCTTCTTTCTGTTTCAGTGTGGAGTATCGAAGGGCACCGATTCCCCTCGCAGTCCAGGCGAGAGGCGTGAACGTAGCCGAGAGAGAGAGGTCACCGATATGATTATCGTCATCAATACAAAAGGGACACGCGTGGAAAGTCCCTGCCGAGCTGGAAAATGAATGGCTTTGACCTCATCAAACCTGCGGAAGCATCTCCACTTGCTAATTAAGATGGAGTGGAAGAAAGTCATCAGCGCACACACAGGTCCGTCCGTCTGCGCTGGAGATAATCAAGCGCACTTCACTTCACCACTCTTTGTGTTCATCAGAACTGTACGCCCAGGACGGGAAAGGGGACGGGGGGTTGACGCAGTTTGGCATTGTTTTATAATTATGCAACATTTTCTCAACAACACCATTTCCAGCCTTTATGGTCCTCTCTATAACTCCCACTGTATGGAGTTGCATGCCTGTGCCGTGTGCTCGTTTCATCCACATGGTAAGGGAATGATGTCGCAATAATGGGCTCGTTATTCCCAATTAAACTCTCTAACATCCATCATAAACTGCCACTGTAAACCAAGCACAGGGGCCATTATTGGCTCCCATTAATACTGTATATACAAGCAGATGGCGCTGGAGTGGAGACTATGTGTATGTGTGTGTGTGTGTGTGTGTGTGTGTGTGTGTGTGTGTGTGCGTGTGTGTGTGTGAGGCAGCATAATCCAGCTCTATGTCTGTTTAAATATTCCAGAGTCCGCAAAGCCAAGAATTTAGATTGACGACAGAGATGCACATAAAGCGAGTTGGGCAAACGGAAGCATGCAGACGTGCACATTATGATACGCGTAGAGCAATTAGCTCAGCAAACAGCCTGTCATCAGTCGTGGTGAGCGAGGTCTCTCCCCTTGGTCGGGGAGGTTCAAAAATCCCTGGCTGAAACGCCGTACAGCGCCGTCGCCCTGCCTCTGACACCTTTTAGAAGCTCTCAGCGGGTGTCTCGCTTTCACCTCTGCAGATGTGTAATCACACTTCCAGCGCCACAGAGTGCACCGCCGCAGACAAGAGACAGCGGCCTGCCTTATCGGAGGGAGAAACATGGATGACCCCGGATCACACGGGGGAACCCAGTGATCCTGCAGGAAAAAGTGTGTCCTCCCTACAAAGTGCTTTGATGAGTAATGGGGATATTTGAGGTCTGGATCTGATTATCGTATCTGTGCCTCTCCCCCCCCCCCCCCCCCACGCCATTAGGAAAAAAATAAATTATAAAGTAAAAATAACATCTCCGGCGTCAAAGCTGCGGTGAGATGACAGCTAGAAGCAGCGAGGTGCCCGAGGCAGCCACCCGTCCACCGGCTTTCGCTGGCTTCTCTGAAGGTCAATCTTCAGTCGCCCTCCACGTGGCTGCGGCCCTGTTTACCTCTCTCTGAAAGCCAATTACATCGCCGCGGTTGCTGTGCCAGTCGAAGCTGTTATATTCCCGCACACAGACACACACGTGGGCATGCACTCGCACAGACACGGCGGCGCGCGTGCACGCCCTCCCACACAGACAGACAAACACCTGCAGCGGCAGCTCCTCTTGGCTGCTGTAGAAAGGCAGGGATAATGCCTTCTGACCTGTCTGCGGTGAAATATATCGACGTGCGCACACGGAGCGATTATTTACAGCTCAGGCGCATCGCCAGGCAAGTTAGTGAGTGCATGAAAAACGACGGTTTGTTTACCGTGGGGTTTTATATTGGGTGGAATGCGAGATGATTATAAACCTGTCTTCATTATCTGAAAAATGGAGAGGCCTTGCTAATGTTTGCTGATTTATTCTATAACCCTGAGGGTTTAGGTCTTGATTTATGCTACTCAATGACAGCTTGTGTAATCATACAAGTGTTGGTAAAATAGTGATGGATGGTAGGTTGTTGTCCTCTGCAGTACTTTGGCTTTTACCTATTACACTGAATGATGGCAGCCTTAAGTACGATCATGTAAGGATGGGAAATCTCCTCGAGCTCTATCTCTCTCAGACGGCCTCGGTTTGGATTGAAGAGGTTTTTTTTGTCATGTTATCATAATTCCAGGCATTTAAAATGAGATTGAATCGGTCGTGTTCCGTTATCACCTATGTGGTAATGGCCCACAGACAGATATATGAGAAAGAAATGTGCACGACCCTCCTGCACTGTCCACGTTCTTCTCTGCCATCCACAGATGATATAGTGCCAGACTGCCAGATGAGCACCTGCAAAGATTCCACTGCACATCCTGTTTTTATGTCTCTGCAGTATGCCCGCCGCACTCTCATCTGGGATTTTGTAAAGATGTGAACAAATGTGAATTTTCCTTCACCTTTTTTGTACTTCTGAATATTTTCGTTCCCCGTGAACGTCTCTGCATCGAGAAACCGTGTACATTCCCTGATCTAGCATCAGTGGATCCAGCAGAAGTAGGGCAGCAGATGAGTGTGAGCATTCAAACCAGATGACCACCATCTGTTATTTACGCTGTTGCTGTTGCTGTGGACCGGAGATATTTGCAGGAGCACAAAGAAAATGGTTCCATCTGAATAAATGAACAATAAGCATTGTTTTGTTTGTATACTCTTTGTCATCAAGCCTCAGGTAACCTTGGATAGAAGCTGCGATGAGCACCAACAAGAGGATAAGTGTTTACAGTATATGCAGACAGAGTGTGATGACATAACTGAGGTAAAAAAAAATAGATCTTTAAATAAATTAACCAGCTATGCTTACTTTACCATGACCTCAGGACATATAGGACACTTCAATATATGAGCAATTGATGAAAAAAGTAGATAGCCCCTGTGTGTACTGCCAGTGTAAACAGGTCCTGCTCTACCTACCAACAAAAGAAGAGAAAGAGCCCCGGGGTGGAGCAGAGTCGACGGGCTCCATCTGGCGCCTGGGCAGACAATGAAGAGAATACAGAGAACTGTGGGAGCCAGGAAGAAGGGGGAACATCATGAAAAAAGCTCCAATTGGATTTGTCGTGCAGTTCATTGGCACCGGCTGCAAGGTGGCTAACGAGGCAGGTGGCTAAACAGGAAGGAAAAGGTATTATCAGCAGCATCAACTCCTCACCACGTTGTTTTTTTTTTTACTGCCGCAGTTCTCTGATGCTCCAAAAGAAAAAAAAGAACAAAATGGAGAGGGAGGGGTGGGGGACTGGAACTAGGTATCTGGTAAACAATTAGGGCTCCTGTGCAGTGCCTGCGCTCGTTCGCTCCTTAAAAATGACTACCCTGTAGCTACGTCCTCCCGTGGGGAGACAGAGTGTAGCGTGTGCTCCGCGCTCTACGCTCCCGAAGCATTATGGGAGAGGAAATGATGGTGAGCGGGGAGCCATCTGCTTTGCCACTTGCCGCGTCTGCCCGTGCCAATACCACCTCCTTCCCTCATGGTTCTCAGGTGGGGAGTGGAGTGGATCCACACACGCACACACACACACACACACACACACACACACACACACACACACTCCAACTTGAAAATTGCCAGATGTGTAGAATGAGAATGTAACTGCAGAGGAATATCACATATTTCTTCCATCATTGTTCACACTTTCTGGCTCATTTTCTCATGCATTTTTACGGATTACTGTAATTATTCACTGATAATGGACAACTGGGGGAGACATGGATTCATGGTGATGCTGGCCACAGATGGATAGCCTCTCATTGATAAGAGGGGCCAACTGACAGAAAGGAGAGACAGCTTTTTTTTTTTTTTTTTGTTAACCACCAGTCTGTTTTCATTTTATCAGAGCAGGAGAGCAGCAGAGATAGGCCCCAGTGTCCTTGACAGTGGTGACACTGAAGAGATGGATGTACAGCCGGTCAAAGGAAAGTCATTTATTTCCGTTGACCCACTCGGTCAAGTGGATTGAAGCTGAGCCTTTTGATTTGGCTTTTACTTTGCCTTTTTTTTCCCCCTGCGGAGTTCACACTGCTCCCCGCAATTACTGCAAACAGAGAAGGTGATGGGTCTGAGATTTTGTCCAGATAAAGGAGTCAGGGCCCTATCTCTCCTGTTGACACCATTAAGCCATCACTGAGACGGAGATGGTGGGGGGGGGCTCACTGAGGGGCTGTCAGTCAAAGCTTACCACCCAGCTCTGGTTTAAAACCATCTGCCACTGAACTCCCACCGGCCTCTTTGTATCTGATCCCGAAACCAGCAGCGGAGGGTTGACGGACTCGGTCGTCAGGAGGCATATTCACCACTTACTGTCTTATCAAATGCAAGCAAGGGACTGCAGAAGCGTACATATTCTTGGATCGAGGTAGTAGGTGGAAAGCGCTTAAGGGTTATTTGTCATGCCAGGCGGCACCGACTGCCAGCGCCGGAATAGAAAGCCGTTCCGAGTGGCGTTCGTCTAACTGAGAGCGCTGAAACAACTGCAATCCAGCTTGTCACGCTTTGAAAATACATACAGATAGAGGAGCGTGTTAAAAAAAAAAAAGGGTGCGGTTAATTTTGAAGGAACAGCTCAGGAGCATGAAGGAGTTTCTTTTTTTTAAAGGATGCAGGCTAGAAAGTGTTGTGCAATTTAGTCCCTCCAGAGCCAGTTCAACTCTAATCCAACGTCAGTGTCAGACAGCACACCTAAATCTCTTCATGGTGGGACTTATCGAACAATAACAGACGCTTTACAGATCCATTTATAGCTGTGAGAGATGAATATTGTGTTGTGACTTCAGGGATGTTGCGGCACACGTGTCAACTTGTTGTAATACCCTAATATTTGATCTACTGCATAAATGCATGAGGAGTTGTCACTAGCATTTTATTTCCACATTTTGTTCAAACGTTCTTCAGGAGATTATGTTGGAAATTGAATCACCGATTACACTTGAATTCATCTAATTCTACCTCGGGTGACAATTTTGGTCTGAAAAACAGACTAAAACAATCTGGTACAACGTGCTAAGACAGCTGTCTCAAATCAAAGCAAGACGCCCACCTCTGCTTTTCACATAGAATCATCTCACGGAATAATTTGTTTCTATTTGAAGTTGTTGAACAACTATGTTCCGTATAGAGTTGGAAGATTCAAAGAAATGGAGGTGAACTGTACTGCTGTCCATAACAATTCCTCTGTTCAACAAAAGTATCAGGTTGGTATCAAGCAAAAAAAAAAGTATCTAGACTTTAAAGTAAAACACAACATCTGCAGTGTGAAATTGATATCAGTGATTTAAAATATACCACGCATGGCCATACTTGAAGAATAAAGGTGATGACATTCCTTTTTATTGGGATTGTTACACACAGTCATGTTGCCCCCCATGATGAATTTGAAATTGTGCCCAAAACTTTGGTTTATGACCTAATAACTGCTAACCAAGTCATTCCCATCAACGTCTGCTGCATTTTGAGTTTAGTGATCCAAAGCAAATGTTAGCATGCACATTTTGGGTTGGTTTAGGCAACAAAATATTTGGTCAAAGTAAGAAACAAGATCATTGCTCTGTTTGAATGCAAAAAAAGTCCACATTCAACGAGTACGTGGTTTGCAGAAAAGTACAATCCCAATATGTACGTAGCCAAAGCTAAAATATCTTGTGTCTGTTTAAAAAACAAAAATGAGCCATATTGTTGCACTGGGCGATGTGTTCCTTCATTATCATGAGAATGGCCACTTTAGTTCATTTTGAGTCCCAAATACACCATCGTGCTGCTGTAAACACTCACTAGAAACACCATATGTATATTAATCCACAGCTGGAAATAATCCCCAATAAATGTACTATTAACTCCCTTTTTAGATATGAAACGATACATTTGTAACCTATTTTTAAAGCCTTACCTCTTCAGTATGAGCAAACGGGCTTAAGGTTGAGAGCCACAGACAAGGTAGGGACGTCAGAAAGTATTTAAGAGATGAACTAGCACATTGTTGGTTTTGTTCTTTTCCTGCCTTTTGTTGACAGTAAGAGAAGCATAGAACAACCTCTTTCAAATAAACATGTTGCCACGCAAACACACACCTCTGCAGAATAACAGTGTTCCAGGTTCTCTCCTCTCTTCTCTCGTACAATAGCTGATTACTACAGAAAGAATATAAAGAGCTTAGATGTGCACTCCAAACTCAAACACCCTTTCATGATGAAAGCCGGAGAGAAAGAGAGAGAGAGATCAGAACCATCTGAATATCAGTGCTGGTAAAGGAGGCAGCGCAATACGAGATAGGATGAGCCTCTCCATCTCTCGTGTAATGAAGAATGACTGAGAGGGATTGCATGGGCCAACGGTATGTGAAGATGGGGCCATTGCTATGCACCGGGCGTTACATTTCAGACTGAGACCTACAGCGCATGAGGTTAGATTGCGAAAAGACGAGAGGTGCGCAAGGTTAAAAGTCTCTCCTCTTGCTCTTTATCCCCTAAATGACACCGCTCATTCATACAAGCAGCTTACATTCAAGGACACTTGCAGGTCTGGTGAAAGGATAAAAGAGGACTTGAATGGCAGTCTTATTAAGACACCGGAAAGAATAAACAAGAGAAGAAAAAAAAACTTGCAGTGGGAAAAAATGACATTTAATTGAAGACTAAATCCCCATCTCTGTCTAAAAAAAAGTCTGCTGAAGGAAACTATATTTTTTTCTTTATATATTAAATGACTGTGGTTAAAGGGAGCCAGCTCTTGCTGCGGCGGCCCTTATGTAAAGAGCAGCAGGGATTTGAAAAAGCGATAAATATGTTTTTGGTTCTCACTCTGCTGTAATCCTTTAAAAAGAAATTGTTGGCATTCGCTATATGAGATATTAGTTTGCACGGTTGGTATCATAAATCTAAGATGCAGCTAAGAAAAGTAACTCTATGGAAACCGGGCTTCATACACGTGTGACTATGCATACCTGTGTGAGTGTTTTTTAGTTGGATATGACACAGTCCTTGAGGAGTGACAGTAAGTCACTGGCTTATTGTAGAGAGGGATTACTAAATGGATTCCTGCTGCAGGCCTTTCTCTTCTCCAGATTTCAACCAAAATCATTCATTCACTTCAAGAGGCTGCTTTGTAAACGACCCAAAGGGATTGGATTTGACAGAGAGTTTATTTATTCATAATACATTCCCACAGGCCGCTTGCACAAGTGGATTTATTTATTTATAATTTGTTTTAACAGCTGCCTATAGCAAGGTGGACTTTAGGCACATCTGTACTTTGAAACTTTTCTACACCTGGGAGGGCAGCGTCTCCTGCCATGAATAGCTATAATATGATTTTTTTTTTTTTCCTTGATTAGAAGTCCTTTACGGTGAAATGATTCCATTCATTGCGAGAGGTAGAGAAATAATTAAGGTCCAAACTCACTAAGGATTTCTCTTCTAATTGGCCATATGGACTGGAAAGGAAAGTTTTATTGTTTTCCTTTGTCTTTCAAAGCAGATGTGCAGGGTCTTTAAACTTTTGACTTTAGAGACAATGTCGTCAGTCCCTTGGTGATTACAACCATAATTACTATACCATGTCTTATGCTATTTTAGCCCATGCTAAGGTTAGAAAGTTAAGTACGGTCACAGTTTTCCTCCCATGGCTTATTCTAGGTGTATACGGTCGTCAAATCAGTCAGGCTGCTCTGGCGGTGCGATGAATGATGTCACATGCTCTCACTCTACCACCCGGGTTGCCCTCTCGGTATACTTTGAATGTTAAATGTCAAAAGTTACAACACAGACTTCAAAGCCGATACCGATTGAACCATAATCCCGATTTTGTCACATATTGTCCCTGGGATCTATATGGCTCTTTTTGTTATTTATTTTCTTTAATCACTGCCATTCGTGCAGGTGACCGTATTCATTATGTTCTACTTGGGAATTATTTCACTTGACTTGGTTACATAAGCATAGCTAGGCTGGTGCAATGGGACAATAGCCCTAAATGACCAGATGTTTGACATAAAGTTCCTAAAGTACTATTTGATTTTCAAATATTCTGGTGTTGTCTCTCATTTTTTCGACTTAATCTGGTTTAATAGTATCCCCAATTGCCACAGAAACCTTTAAGGGGCTGAATTCACCTGGTGATGTCGACGTTCTTTATGTCACACGAGTCGTATTCACTAGCAAACTGTTAATATCATAATCTGTGCCAGCAGGATCAAGCAACAGGTGGGACACACCCACTCACTACTAAAGCGATAACACAGCTGAGTGCATCTCTGACCACTCAAAGAACTAACAGTACACATACTGCTGTACCCATCAGCAACTCAGCCTGTGCTCCCCGAGCAGACATCTTTGTGTTTAATATTGTTTTTACGGCAATGCTGTATGACATGTCTTGTACGCCAACTTCGAGCTAATTGCCTGCATACATTACCGCTTGTTTGAGTTTATATTAGAGTTGTTTTATTCATCTATTAGCTATGAATCCCGCACCTCCAGCTAGCAAGATAGCATTTGTGTGCTGCTTCTGATACTCCCAGTTTGTCTTCTGCTGCTTACCATAGGACCTCTGTGACAAACTCTTGAGGCTGGGTCTCACTTTAAGAAGACTGCTGTCCTTTATAATGCTTGTACTTGTTAGGGTGTTTGCATTACAAACACCCTAACAAGTACAAGCATTATAAAGGACAAGTACAAGC
This sequence comes from Anoplopoma fimbria, assembly GCF_027596085.1. Classification (NCBI taxonomy): domain Eukaryota; kingdom Metazoa; phylum Chordata; class Actinopteri; order Perciformes; family Anoplopomatidae; genus Anoplopoma; species Anoplopoma fimbria. Next base: position 31,851,619 of record NC_072450.1, read on the forward strand.
ATTATACTTTTTTTCCAAAGTTTTTCAATGTGTTTAACTATGATTCCGGCTTATAATACATAATAAGGGAGTGTTCCTGGGCCCATGTGATCCCTCTGTAATTGCACAGAGAACGCCACGAGCAAGACCTGAATAGAGATTAGTCCCATTTCTTCGTCTTTGATGTTGGAATCCAGAGCCAAGCCAACATTTTTAAATGACTGTCACCTGCTGTTTTGCTGTATATCCCCCAGGGATGCTGTGATCATTGGCAGGTTGCTGCAAAATCTGACAGACACTTGACTACCTCTCAATAACAGAGCCATAGCTGCTAGGGGGAAATTGCTCACTTTTTGTTTATCAGTCTTTCTGTATGGATCTGAACCAGACCCGACAGCGTCCGAACATGAATACATGAATACATAAAGGTGGTTGGTGTCAAGGCACTGGCCAATGTGTCAAACGTATCCAATAGACAGCATTGATCCCTTTCCGTGCTATAAGCTGAGATACACCAGGAAACATTGTGCATGTGTCGGCACTTCAATTGCAGCCTTTTTTTCTTTTGCCTATTTCCCTGATAAAATTATGTAAATCAAGTTGTGGTGCAAACAAGCCTGAAAAGTGCTCCATTACCAATTACAAGTGCAAATTGCCTCAGCTTTAAAATTAATCCACCAAGGCTGGCACCTTTGCACCCTAAAGCCTCCTTTATAAATGAAGCATTCTCTGATCTTATCTGAGTTTCTGGGATGGGAAAAACCTCTCTCTTGCTTACCTGACTTGCTGGTAACAATGCTGTGTTTTAGAAGCATTAGTAGGAGTCAATCTGAATGGGGAAGAAATCATTGTTGAAAGTCGTTACACTGCCTTTTGTAAGAATCTTTCACGGAGTGTGGGTGGTGAGTGGATTAGACACAATCTCAGTTTGCCTTTACTCAAATACAAATATCTATTAAGCAGTTAAAATTAGGAGATTTACATGAAATTAACATATGTATAGTTATGATAGACACAAAGAGCTTTTTATTAAACAGTTATATTGTAACTCAGTGCTTGCTTCACACAGATGTGCTGTTAGTAATTTAAATGAGGGGATACAAGCTCTTCCTGCTTCACTTCTCTCACTCAGGAAATAAATCAAACCCTTCCTTTTATACTATTCATCATTGACATTTATTTCCACTCATTCAATAATTATGATTTAAATGTACTTGAGTATATTATCAAATGCAATAATATCAAAAGTATAAGAATTGGGGCGCCTTGGTAGGTGAGTATTTACAGCACATGTAATATAACCGCTAAACTCTGGGCTTGAATGCAGCCTTTGTTGCATGTCATACAATCTATATATTTAATGGCAAAATATTGGGTCCGGTCAGGGCCTAATAATTGCCCAAAAGCAAGCAAGCCTCTGTCTATAACAATGCTTTCTGTCCACACTGAATCAGTTACTATGCACTTCTGTTACATCATGCAAACAAACCACGTAGGCTACCCATCTAGCTGCGGTCGAGATCAGACCGGAAACTTTCTTTTTAAACATGTTTGTATTGTGATATTTACCAGAAATGAGGTACAATAATAAAAATAAATTCTTGAGCAGCATTCTTAAAGACTTAACTGAGTGTAAAAGGGGCGGCTGTGGCGTAGTGGAGAGCAAGGTAGTTCTCCAATCAGAGGGTCGGTGGTTCGATACCCGGCTTCGGCAGTCGATGTGTCCTTGGGCAAGACACTTCCAAGTTGCTCCTGAAGGCTTGCCATCGGTGTGGACTGGATGTTGCATGAATGTTAGTTAGAGTCTGATGGTGGCACCTTGCATGGTAGCCTGTCATCAGTGTGTGAATGGGTGAATGATATGTAACATACTACTGACTGTAAGTCGCTTTGGATAAAAGCGTCTGCTAAATGACTGTAATGTAATGTAATGTAATGTAAAAGCCCAAGGGATGAACTTCTAATGGGAGAGTAAAGGTTCCTCTCTGTTATTGAGGGGATCAAGGACTTAAATATAATTGTTACACCTCCTAGGTTGGAAAATGCGCCCCTACTGTAGTCTGTGTCTGTGTTAACAGTTGACAGCTGAGTCCAGGGCAGGCTGTTTAATCAGCGTTGATAAAAATGTATACTTGGGCTGCTGTCCGTGGTGCTGATCAAAGGATGGTTTGCAGGATGGGAGTTGCATGGTGAGTCTCTCCATGGTGGCAACCAGTTGTGTCCTTTGCGATTGTCTGGAGTGGTTGTGTGTGTGTGTGTGTGTGTGTGTGTGTGTGTGTGTGTGTGTGTGTGTGTGTGTGTGTGTGTGTGTGTGTGTGTGTGTGTGTGTGTGTGTGTGTGTGTGTGTGTGTGTGTGTGTGTGTGTGCTTTTGTTAGAGGCGATGGCTAAAGAACATTTGCACCGCGGCCAATCACAATTATGTTACACTGCTGGATGTAATGTAAACATTACTAGATATGAAAAAACTTGGCTTTGCAAATGTTTTATGAGGAAGATTATGCACTCCACAAGCTTTACTTAACCTCAAGGATACACACTACTTATTTAGTGAGTGATATTGAATGCATGAACTTTTTTTCATAAACTCCCACAGGACCCAGGTACTTAAATGTACTATTTCCTTCCACTGCTTAGGGTCTCAACGTGGTCAGTTCTGTGGGAAACACTAGCAGGACAACGTGGCATCATTTCTGCTGGTGTAATGTATTTGGTCATTGGTCAGAATGCAGTTTTTTTTACAGCTCACAGAGCCTGGACGTAGAGACAAGGAAAGTTTTTTGTTTTTTTACCGCACGTCCTTAGCCATTATTCACAGAAGCCACAGTGACAAGTATATTGTTTTACATCTTTACCAAGTGCGAATAAGTCCCGCAACAGCCGATGCAGTTTGCAATGACTGTGGGTTTTTCAAGTCCTGACTGTGCATTTGCATAATGGGATTATGGGCTCAGCCATGCTATGTCTTTAGTGGACCATTAGGCAGGCCTTTACTGGATTGTAATTAGTGGCTTCTGCCCTTCACCTTCATTAGCATGCAAATGAAAATTCTGAACACCAAGAAATATTTGGCACATTGGGAGAAAAAATGCCAAAGTGATTAACAGGCAATCCATGCTGGAATTGTCTATTTCTACCCATCACAGTTTAGAGCGCTTGAAACGAAACATTACAAAGTGGTTGAGTCCTTGCCGGTTGATCTGAACAAGCAGCTGTTGAAATGAACTTCGATGACTGAGAGTTCATTTTGACCAAAGGGGTCATGGGCCTTAATCGGGAGGAAAAAAAATTCAAGGATAGATATGATTTAGCCTTTAATCCTCCAGTTTATTCTGTTTTCAATCAAGGCCATGTCTGACATGCTTCTACCTTCTAATACGTGTTTTTTACCTTTACCTTTCTTCCTTTGCATTCATGCTTACGGGATAAATGTTTAACCCTACCTAATAAGATGTTGTACTTGAACTCCTAAACCGTCTAGTAGCATTTGAAATGCTAATGCTCTCATTTGAATTAAAACGCTCCTTACCATGAATACAATTGAACTTTGGAGACATGTCAGACAAGACCCTGCCAAAAGTAGCCCGGACACATACACATTAATCACAGGAGGTGGCCACTGGGCCGGCAAGTGAGAACATCCTTCCAGCGGCGGCATATGCCAGAGAGGGGTGAAGCCTGGGGGTCACTTTCCTTTTGTTAACCCTGTCTAATTAATAGGCGAAAGTCATCACGGGGGAGGCAGGTTTGAAGGCAGCACCCGATGCATTACTCTAACAAATTACTGAATGCATATAGCTGTAATAGGTATAAATATGGAGAGGCCATCTGTGAGAATGGATAGGTTTGCGGGATCCATCATGAGCTTGTGTTTTTAGTCATTCATTCATAAGCCTTAATTTATGTCTCCGAAGGCCGAGCAGTCATTGTCGGCGCTGTCGCTGTGCAGAAAAACAACACCCACAAAAATGGGATTCATAATGAAACAGATTAAACATTTGTCACATGAACAATAGTGTTTACTACCAACATTGATCAGTACATATGAAAAGCTTTACTGTCAGAAACTCAGAGACAAAAGACAAAGAGCAATCAAACATGAACATTTATTTTCTTTTTTTGAAGAATTACTGAGTTTGACAGTTCCTTGTATTCAAAACAATGCAGTTCAGCAGCCAACTTATCATTATTGGTTCTTTGTTATATCATCCATCTTCCGTAACCGCTTATCCAGTTAAGGGTCGTGGGGGTGCTGGAGCCGATCCCAGCTGTCAATGGGCGAAGGCAGGGTTCACCCTGGACAGGTCGCCAGCCTATCACAGGGCTGACTTATAGAGACAGACAACCACTCACACTCACATTCACGGGCAATTTCAGAATCATCAATTAACCTAAGCTGCATGTCTTTGGACTGTGGGAGGAAGCCGGAGAACCCGGAGAGAACCCACGCTGACACGGGGAGAACATGCAAACTCCACACAGAAGGTTGTCCAGCCGGGGAATTGAACCCGGGCCCCTCTTGCTGTGAGGCGACAGTGCTAACCACTACACCACCGTGCAGCCTTTTTTTATATTAGGTGCTTGCATCATGTCTCAATAAATACAAAAATACAAACAAATAATCAAGGAAAAAGCGGTTAAAACGCAAATACAGACAGTGATGTTTGTGAACCACTACGAGGTAGTTAGCCAACGTCAAACATCATCTGTTGATTACACTATGACAACACTTGTGTCCCAATCATGTTAATATTGGATGTTTCTTCAGGTCACATGCCCCTGTATGTCCAATGATAACAGTCAGTGCCAATGCAGGAAGTAGTGTGTTCTTTATGTAGTGAGATGAAAAGTAAAGCTGTTGTGGTTGAGGTGGTGATTGTGCCACATGTCCTCAAACAACGGTTTGTATGAACTTCTTATGAAAGGTTATGTGTCAGTCCCCTGCACTGCAGAACCTGGATAGGCAACAAAACTGCTTGGTAGGCTTTAGGAAAGGATGGTGGTTGGGTGTAAATAAGTACGTTTGCTACGAAAATACGTTTTTTTCAGTAACTTAAGATGTGGCGTTAGGTAACTGGGTAAGTTATGAAACAAAAGTCAAAGAATGTTCTGATTTTGAAATAACCCGAATATACTAAGTGAAAAATATTGTCATTAGTTTTCATTCTGGAAAAAAAAAACTGGGGTCTCATTAATAAAACAGTGTGTAAGATCCACACTATATATTTGCATACATACAAATGAGGGAGAAAAATAATAGTTTGATTCATAAAAGCTTTTGTTGCTCCTGCCAGTACGCAATTTAATTTTATAAACACATCATCAACTTGGAATAGTGCAGACGTGGATCAGCCTCATACCCCGCCCTCTACATCCAACACTTGTTACCCTTCTAATTCTAATTCACATATTCCTCTAGCATCCACCATGCAGAGTTGAGCATTACAAGTGTCACTGCTGTGTGTATGCGTTTGCACATACAGTATGTGGTGAAGGTGTGCTGGGCGAGGTGACTGGAGAAGGCAGTGTCACACTCTGACTCTACATGCCCTCTGACTGCATTACGTTGCATCTTGTCCAGACCTGTATCAAGATAATTGTCTGTGTTTTACCGCCTTTGTTGATCGTCTGACCCGCCCTGATAAGTTCCACCTGTCTCTTGTCAGCCCTGCAGTCACCAGACCTCCTCCTCCTGTTTGTCAGTCCCTGTTTATACCTCCTCTGTTCCTTTGTTTTATGTCGGTTCATCCACCTATCATGAGGAGTTTTAGTTTGCTTGTCAGCTATATTGATAGTTGCTCCCAGTTTATCTTAGCTTTACAATAGAATGAATCAGTCCCAATAAAATACACCATAAATGATTCATAAATGCCTTTTTTTTTCACTGCAGCAATTTTATACACAAACTATATGAAAGCTAAATCATACTTAGGGATGGGGGGGGACTGTGGCTCAGTGGTAGAGCAGGGTCGTCCATCAGAGGATCGGCGGTTTGATACCCAGCTCCGCTAGTCCATGTCCATGTGTCCTTGGGAAAGAAACTCAACCCAAATTGCTCTGATGCTTTGAATGGGTATGAAGGATAAGTTAGAGTCCTGCTGTCAGGTGGCACCTTGCATGGTAGCCCCTCCCATCAGTGTATGAATGGGTGAATGATGACATGTAGTGTAAAAGCGCTCTGAGTGGGGGGAAGACTAGAAAAGCGCCATACAAGTACAGTCCATTTACCATTTACCATGACATTTGCATGTTATTAAGATGCTTTGATTGAAACGTCGGCGCTTTGTTCTGCAATGCTATTATATTACTTAATGTTTTGTATTTCTATAACCGATGACGATCATTACATCAGCCAGGTGCGCTCCACAGCTGACCATGAGTGTCGGTAGTCCGGCCCTCTCTTGAGTTCCTGGTCGCAGACAGCGCTGATGAAATTTTAGGCAGAATCTTTAACAATTGAAAGTTGTTTGTAGAATATTAATGGCTCATAAGCACAAATTACACTGCTGGTTTGAATGTTTGTAAGTAATGTGTGATATGAAGTGAAATGAAATGTGTGATAGGGATCACACGTGCATATAATGATTCCTCTCACGTCTAATTTAGACAATTTGGCTCCAATTCAGCACCTCACCATCTGCTTCGCCAATTAACCCCTTGTCTTCATAACCTGCTTTACGCATGGTTCAGAGTTTCCGTACAGTTGTGCACATTCTCCTATCATTCTCCTTGTTTTTACAGATCACCATTTTAGCGTGGGAAGCGGCCTACGCCTCTTTCAGGCCCCATTTTGCGAGTACGCAACTGTTACAAATGAGACCCATGCTGCGTAACCAAGCATAGCAGATGTCAAGTAAGAGATTCAAGTGGGTGTAAAAGTGGTTAACTACCTGGTCGTCAGAGGAGGAACAGCACATTGTTTCTGACCCTGCTGCCCTCTACTTACATCTACTGTATTCAAAGTCTTGTGAAATATAGAGAGCTCTTAGTTTTTTAGTTAGCATGTGAATAGCAGCAGCAGCACATTACTGACAGTCAAATTGTGTGTTCTGGAGATTGGTTTCCACAGTCAGACACTACAGTAAGTTGTGCTAAATAAATTGGATTACAACAACTCAAGTATTTAATATGAAATGGGCGTTCTGCCAACTCATCACAGAGGAAGTATTTCAAAGTTGTCAGTAACTGATTTCTGTCATCTTCCAATCGTCTGTCACAAATAAATGATTCAAATATCATAGATTTAACAGATGAGTAATCATCCTAAATTACATGTCTTAATATAATACATCCAAACCATTAGTTGTATCGGTCAACGGTCATGACAAATAATCTTTATTAAATTGCAGCAGCACTATAAGCACCGCTTATTTTCCTGTCTCTGAAGTTTGTGTGTCTGTATCTCCGCACACGTCTCATCTTTATATGCATCTGTTTGAAATACACTTACCTTGTTCCCGGGAAAATTACAGTTTCACTTATTACGTGCATCAGGCTGGTCTCATCGAGTTGGAAGGGTCCAGCAAAGTATTTTCTTATGGTCGCTTCCTAAACCGAATGAAGAAGTTTTGTTGCGTAAACCTAACTGATTTTGAAAAGGTTGTTTGCATGTAACAAGCAGAAAATGACCTGTGTTGCCGTCACTGGGGAGTAACTTTTCGTAAGATATCAACTGTTGTATGAGGATACGTTGGAAGCATAAGGCCTATTTTCAGAATAAACTTTGTATGTAGGTTTACTTTGTTTTTAGATTTACTTACTTGGTTGGGGGGAGGAAAAGATCAGGGTTTGGGTTCAAATAAGTACTGTTGTTACGTAACTTACGTATGCCATGTTAGTTGAATAATGTAAGGTACTGTACGGTACGCTGGAAGGGTGTGTATGTATCAGACGCTGAGGGCCACTAACCAATTATTTGATGATTTTGGAGTGAGAACAAGTTGGATGAGTTGATAACGAGGATGTTACTCCCCTTGTTAGACTCATGACTTCCCAGACTGCAGTGTTCAACAGTCCAGAGACCAACCAAGAAATGTCCTGCTATCAGTCGGTCCTTCCAGGGCCACACTTCTCATACACTAAGTGACGAAAAATGTAGGTCCAGTGGGTACATTTCATTTTATTATTTATTTATTTTTTCCACCCAAAAACCAATTGCATCATTGCTCAGAACGGACAGCATGCTCAATAATTCATACAATTAGTTTTTCTCCTTAAGCAAGCTCTCTTGTTTCAGTAACCTGCCTCAACCTTAGCACCGGCCCCTGTCTTATTAATCAGCCCCCATCGATTTAGTGTTGAAACTAATTAAAGCCCTGACATGTGCAGTTGATTCCAGACATCTGTATGTGTCACGAATGCAAAAGCTCACCCTCTCTGCCACTCTCTAACTCACTGACGCCCGCAGAGCAACTTGTTCCACTAAAAGAAAGAGAAGTGACACACTCGTTTTTTTCAGCAGATTCATGGCCACTTAAGACCATGTCAGAATACTAACAAGCAACTCTAAAATGTTTCTTTTGTGTTCATTCTTAAAGAAAAAGTGCTTTATACAACTTGAGTTGTGTTTTCTAAGCTCTGTGGGTTCTGTCAGATAGGATCGTATTGTTTGTATATCGGAATGTGGCGTGGTTGCTAAAAGTATGTCCAATGGGGCAAGAAACATGATCAAGTCATCAATCATACAGTTTCACTAAAGATGAAATTATATAATTAATATATGACCATATTGTCAGATTAGCAAACCAATTTTTCGGAACTAAAACAAACAAAAAAACAATTGATCTTAACAATTCACAGTTTGGGAAATATTTTTTGCCATTTACCTTTGTTTTTTCTTCCACACAGCCCTGTCTCAACTAGCAGTTTGTTTAACCCGTATGATTGTCTGACTGCTCATGTTTCTTACCCCGTTGGCCTTCATTGTTGCAAGCCGATACCTTCTCAAAAATGTAGCGATTGCTTTGATAAGAACAGCGTTGTTCTTACCAATAACAATTATGGGGAACGCTTTGAAATAAAAAGCTCTTTTCTCATTCAGGATTTAACTGGCCACGGTTCATAGTTTAGCAACATTTGATTCTAAATGTAATGACAGTTGTGGTTCACTTGCAAAAACAGACACAAACTAATTTTTCTCCTACATTTATTTTTATATTTCATTTTGCACTCAAGGGAATATCAAACTGGTGTGTGTTTATTCATTTTGATCTGTTTTTAATCTGTTTTTGCAGATGAACTCTTCCTACTGTAAATGTCCAGACTTATGTTAATCAAATCTGATTAAAGCACACTAGCACATTCTGCGAGAAGGAGATCAGCTGAGTTTTTGAGTGTTGATCTCTTGATAAACAATAATCTAAATGTTTTTGTTCCTTAAACTTTGATTGTTCTTTATTTAGTCAGAAATAAATAAAACGTATTAAAGATCTACTCCAGATATGATACAAGATATATATTAATACTCAACCAAAAACATTCAATTATATAGATAAAAAAAAATCTAAAAATATTGTCTTTTGCTTCTCGGTCATTGAAAAATCCAGAATACATGAACCTTTTTTGCCTCGGCCATGCCTTGTCTGTCCCTTGTATTTCCTGTGTCCCCCGCTCCCATTGTGTATTCCATGTCCCCTGTGTGTCCTTGTGTGTTTGTGTGTTGTACCTGTCCTGCCTTACACTCACCAGGTTCCTGAATCTCTGCAACCTGTCACCAATCAGCTCATCACCCCTCCCAGTCTGCTCTCCTGGCTGTCATCAATTTCAGCCCTGCAGTATTTCAACCAGACGGCACCTCCGGTTCTAAAAAGTGAAGCCAATGCGGAATTGGCTCAGTACATTCTTTCTAATGTCCATCATCCTTTAGTTGATTAAAAGGCTTGAAAACGTCAGTCCACATACCAATGGGTGACGTCACAAAGGCTACATCCACTTCTTATATACAGTCTAAGATCAAGCTCTTCACAGATCCGGTGTCAGATCATTGTCTTAGCTGCTGTGGTTGGTACTCGCTGTAGTTTTTGTTCTTTCTGACATCTAGTCCTCTGGTTGTTTTGAAATCTGACATTAACTGTTTTTTAATCCCCTGTGATTCATTGTGAGTTACAAGAGGGATTTAAATCCTTTATTTGGACTGCTTAAAAGTGTGCAATATTACTTTCAGAGCACTGTGCCTCCACACCACCTCCCTTGTCGCTTAAAGTTGCAGATTGATTGATGGATGGATGTCATGATATTATTGTTTGAACTTGGTTGGTACTAGCTTACGCAAGCAAACTTCCTGTTTTGTTTTACAGGAAGAAATGATGATTGGATTTATATATAATTGGGTGCACAATATGACCGGGGATGTGATCTAAAGCAGCTTGATTGTTTGCATGCTCTAATGTTGAGGTTGAATAAGAATTATGCCCTCTGGTAAGATTTATTTTAGGAGATTCAATTGTTACATAAAAATGAGGCAGGATATAAAAAAAAATACAATATGTATATCTTTCACTTATTCAATTGGACTGGATAATTGCACTGGATTGCACATATATATACAGTATATATATATATATATATACACACACACACATATATGCTGTTGGAATGAAGGACCTGCCGTACTGTTGCTTGTTAAAGGTTAAACATTTAATTTAGTAGGTTATGAGACAGCATGCCCCCTAAAGCAGTACTCCTTAGTTGATTTAAACCGTATTCTGAATACAGTAAAAGGACGAGACCATGACCATGGTGTCACCCCTTTGTTTGTGGAATGACGTTTTGAAGCCTCAACTTTGGCATTTGGGTTGTTGACGGCTTTTTTTTCTTTCTTTTTTTTGCTGTGACCATCTTGGCATTTTGCAACCAGAAGTGACTAAAGAGCGTAGCCATAATACAACCGAATTTTTAGGCGACAAAAAGTATTACAATTAACTTACAATTAAGTAGGAAGGGATTTAATAGTTCAAAGACTCATGTTTACAATGTTTACTGAGGCAAAAAATCAAGTTAGGTAGTGCAATTTCTTATAAACTTCAATTCAATTGGACTTCAATTCAATTGGAGTCACCCCCTGATGGCCATGTGAGATAATGCAATTGTGTTGAACGTCTGCATTTGCTTCACTTTTCAAAGCCGGAGGTTGCTGTCTGATAAAAATTCATAAACTGCTCATTTCGAAGTCTTCAAACCCGATATTTTTCAATTCAAAACACTCAAATAATAGCTTTCAACTACAGATGCGTTTAAATAGCGTGCTGGTTGTAAAAACTGCAGAGTCACCTCAACTGTTAAAGGCCACAGACAGCAATAAGCACTAATGCAATGCACTAATGATCTTCACATGCTGCACAGAGGAAATGTGGTCTGAGGCTAAATAGTTAAGCCTTTGCTCCCCGGCAGTGGCTCTGTGTCTTTTAAAATGTATAGTTTGTGTAGTAAATGTGCCTTGCCATGAAAAACACTCAACACCATTCATTAAGTTGTATAAACACGCGTAACTAGACTTCATGCCCCTGAAATGAATATGTGCTACTTAAAGTAGCAGTGGTGGGTAAACAATTAACGTATCCAGCCCTTCAATGATGAAGCTTCCCACTACCCCTATTAAGACATGGCATCTTTATACAGTTTAGCCCTGCTGTTTTATGAATTCACAATTACACCTCATTAATGTGTCATTTGCATAATTACAAGGAATGGGGACACCATTCACAGTGGGAATACACACTACCTTGAAGGAGGGGAAAAAAAGATGCAACAAGATGTAGTGAGCTGTAGGAGCGGAGATATGTTTGATGTTGTGTTTATGTTTTTAGGTTGATTATTAATGAATTTACAGCTTAAAAACTGGGACAAAATTCACTTATGTGGTGCTGAAGGAATTTTGGTTCCAGCTACATCCAGTTGGCAGCTGGAATTCACCAAACCGTTGATGCACCTTTGTTCATATTTTATTTTTTAATTCCCTAATATTTTCAGCTGCATTAAGTCCCAGAATGTAATTCTGTCTCATCATGGGCATGAAATAGGGTGTTAAAAGGCGATACCTGCAATAAATGTGAGGAATTCAGCAAAAGAGCTTATTTGGCTCGCACAGGTACTTTAACCCACCCTCTCTAGGTTATTTGTAAGATAAATGAAACCACAGAAACAGATGACAGGTCTTTAGCTCAACTATAAAATGCAATTAACCAGCAAATGAGGCCAGGCAAGCCACTCTGACCATTCGGTATGAGCAACAGCTAGAGGGGAAGGAGGAGAATGGTAATTCATACCCAATCTGCAAACTGCTCGGTTGCCTTTACTGGGTTGATAAATCTCATTTGACATTTAAATTGCTGCTGATTTGGGTATTCAAAGGTATTTAATTTAGCTTTCAGGAATTATCAAATATGGCCTATTTTACTGTTTGTTTTGTTCAAATTGATTTTTGTGAAATGGTTCTGAAATGCATCGGTTCACCCAAAATGTTGCACCAGAAAGAAAGGACTTTTTAAAGGCTTTGAAATTAGAATTGCTAATGCTCATGTTTCAACAGGACTAAGAGTTCTGTAGACGAGCTAGCTGCTCTGTGAAGCTGCACTCAGTCTCAGCAGTGCTGTGAGCTAAATGCCGACATCAGCATGCTAATATCGCCAATGCTTATGTGGTGATGATAAGCAGGCTTTATATTTACCATGTTTACATCTTAGTTTAGCATGTTAGCATGCTAATGTTTTCCCAATCGGCACTTAACACATAGTACAGCTGTGGCTGATGGGGATGTGGGTAGTTTTGCTGGTATTGTGTCATAGACCAAAGTAAATTCAACAAATACAAATTTTGACCCGACGATGGCTAAATAGATTTTTAAAAAAGCCAGTGGATGAAGCTACAGTAGGTAAAGCGGCTCCTCCGTTCATTAGAAGATTGGTGGTTCGATCCCCTGTTCTTCCATGTTGAAGTGTCCATGGGTAAGATGCTGTATGTGAGTGATCATTTACATCAGTCCCATGAACAGTTTGGCACCTTGTCTGTGGGCAGGATTGTCTCATCCAGCATATCACACAAAATCATTTTGTATGTTGTCCACTTAATTGATAGTAGGAAGTATAAAGAATGCTAAAGCCCACAACAGGGCGGGTGGAAGGGTCAACCAAACAGCAATCTTCCAGCCAGGAGACCGCAGATTGTTCCCCATGTGAAAAATGATAGGTCAAAGTTGATGTTTTTGTAATCTAACTTGCATACCAGACGACGATCTTCTCCAAACCTTACTAAGTATTTTTGTTGCCTGAACCTAACAGAGTTTCTTGACCATATGCAACTAGTGAAAATTGACACGTGTTGACACAGAGAAAGAGGAATAACTTTTCTTAAGATGTCATATCAACCACTGTATGAAGATACATTGACGTGTGATTGAATGGGTAAAATTCTGTCATGTAGTGTAAGATGCCTTTAGTTGTCGGAAGATTTAACAAGGCTCTAAATAAATCCAAGTTCATTTAACATCAGGATTCAGCATGAATCACAATGGATATCTTCACCAAATTATTGAAATCCATCCATTAGTTCAGATATTTTACAAAAAAAACTAAATCCAAAACCTGTTGGTGGCGCTAGAGGGATAGTCAGGGTAGCCATCAACAGCAGTACGCTTTATCAACTGAGGATCATGCATTTCTGTGGAAAATGGAATGTTTCAGTCTGTACCAAAGCACTGGACGGAACGACGGACCAACATTGCCATCTCCAGGGCCACACAAAGATAACTGTTGATTAAGAGAAACAGTTAGAGGATCTGATTGTATAACTTCATTATGGTAGCCTTTCTATCAATGAGTGTGTTCAGAATATAATCTGCAGTATCAATGCATGCCTACATTTCATCAGGGAAAAATTTACAGCTCAGTGCGCGCCGCCCACCTCCCCGAACCGCAACCAACCCACAAGCTCCAGTAGTCGGATATCTTGCCAAGGCCTTTTGTTCTCAGCCATAATACATCTTTATTAGTATAATCCCGTTGCTCCTGTGCTTTACTCACACTCCATTAGTCTTTATCCAAATCATGTAGTTACACACAGACTGTCATTGAAGGCAGGAGGAATACTCTCCGGACATCGGCGATGGATAATTGCTTTAACTTTTCCACTCACTGTTTAGTGCATCAAGTCTGAAAAGCCTTTGGCAGAGAGACAACTAGCAGCCCACATTTGGAGCTCAGCGCCGAAAATGAAAAGCCTCAGTCTGACAGTTGCACCGTTTCCATGAGGAAGAAACCTGGCTCTGCTCAGTCCCCGTTCCTCCTCCCCTAGTTTGGATACCACAGCGTGCACAGAGGTCCTGAGATTTATGGCGGCAACTCAACGTAGCTGGTGGGGGGAAAGTCTTCTGGGGTTTTCACATCCCTCCATTTGTTTTGCACATTACTGATGTTTCCCTTAATGTGCTCCGAGCATCCCCATGAGAAGACGAGACGGGACTGTTCTCAAGTTCAGGCTTCATTTAGTTTCCCCCCTTGTTCTTCTCTGGAGATAAAAACCTGACATGCAGACCTCTCTGGCTCTCCTGAGGAGCTATTAATACAGGGAAGAGGAACAGAGGAGAGGGGGTGGCGAGCCCCAGATCCACCTGGCAGACCAAGCTCTGCCATGTTTATTTGGATCCTACATGGGAAATGGATGAATAGGCAAGCAATAGCTGTTAGTAATGGAGGCAAACTGATGCTTACAAGGTCCCTTATGAGCACAGGGTGTTTTTTTTGCCAGCCAGAGATCTCTCACACTAATCATCATAACTCTAAACATCATAAATATAACTGTTAACTGTTGTGTTTTTTATTGTTGATAGTCTTCATGACTGAAGTAAATATACAGTGCAGCAACAAAAGGTTGGCTTTCTGCCAGTGCATGAAATATTTTCAGTATTATTAACATAACAAAAAACACTTTGTCTTTGCATAGTCCCTTAGGCATACATTTATATGTATTTTGTAGTGAAAGTGGCTGACCTCGTTCTCTAGCTTCTTATAACGTTTACACACCACGGACATTAATATGGTTCAGATGAAAGTTTGATGTACAAAATTATTCAGGAATCATGTAATGCGTGCCCCGTCTGAATGGAGTATATTCTTGATCACACAGCTGGTCCACATAAGAAAGGCGAAAAGGTTCTGCCTTCATTGTGAATCCAGCCTCATCTTCACATTACATTTACATTACAATCATTTAGCAGACGCTTTTATCCAAAGCGACTTACAGGAAGTGTATTCAACATAGGTATTCAAGAGAACTACTAGTCACCAGAAGTCATAAGTGCATCTCCTTTCTTAACAAAGCGCTCAAGTAGTAAGGCTTGCTACCTTCTTCCAAAGTGCATGTGTAAGGGGAAAAGTCTGAAGTGGTAAAACACTTAAGTATACAGAACAACTTTGTTGTTAGAACACATTTCTGCTCATTGGATGACCCTGCTGGTGCGGATAGAAAAAGTAACAGCCTTATCTGACGCTCATTTTTCTAAAAAAGAAGTCTATAAGTGCAGATTTTTGGGGGGTTTTGTGTGTTGCTGTTGCTGTTGTTATTGTTGCAGTGCTCTCATAATCCATCAACGCGTGCCTCTGAACATTTTGAAGTTTCCCATTAGAAAAGCTGTAAGGAATCATCAACATAAGGACATTTTCACACTCGCTTTAGTTTTTTCTTTTCACCTTTGTTGAAAACGAGTTGATGCACTAACTAGGATATGGAAACGCCTCTGCTGAATAATTTCTGCCATAGCGAACATTGAACTCACTCTAAAGATCAGCTGTTTCCAATCTTGACCTCTTGATATACATTGACATAAATACGCAACTATTATATTTGCTCCAATCTAGTCGCTGGAAACGCGTCTCATTCGTTCTTCTTTTTTGAGACAATATAGAAGTTCATCTAGAATTCCTACTTTTTTATTCTTCTGTCTGAAATCGAGGACCCATTCTAACAAAAAACATTTCAAGGTGGAAATGTACCACTGCTACCATGGTGAACTACACGTGTGTCACTCTAGAATTTTAAGCTGCAGGCATAGCAACAGAGAGAAAAGTAGTCATGAAAGCAAAGGGGTCAACTGGGGATGCTCGTGATGTATTGTTGTTGTCAGAGCAAGTCTGCATTTGTCTGACTGTCACTTACGGTCCATCAGAGAAGATTAAAACAATCAACGTCCTTGTGAGTGTGTTCGTTCTGCTTATTTTCGGGTTTTTTTCTTTTTAGATTTCCCAAGCCATCCCCCATTTCCATGCAATCTACCTTTGACCTCTAGGGGGGTTTGATACACACGGACACGGACAGAACAGCCTTTACTATATTCAGAAAAATGCCCTGCCTTTACCACTCAGCCAGATAACTTTGCCAGGCCTCGGTCTCCTCTGGCCGGCCTCGTAATGCCTTCACATAAGGACAATGAAGAGAAGGCGATAAATCTTTATTGAAGCAATTATAGAGCAAATGTTATTTACACCACCTAATTGGGCCTGGGTATCTCTCCGCTCATAGAAATTAAGGCTCGAGGGGAGTTAAAATGGACACCAATTAATTTTTGCTGACAGAATCAGCAAAACAGCAAATGGCAACAAAGGGAGTTTCCCCAGGAGGTAGTGACTTTAGAGGGAGGTGAGAATAACTCAGCTAATGTAGTCACAACATCCCACCATTTCCATATAAATAACTTCCAAAGAAATAAGAAACTAATTTGCGCAGCTGAAAAGAAATCAATTACAGCAACAAACAGGCTCGCGCCATTCCCCTAGACCTTGAAAAGTACGGCTGACATGGTTATAGCGCATTCTAATGCTTTGCTCGGGTTCTAGCGGAATATGCATAATGTGCACTGACGGACAGGGAGGAGTAACGTCAGCTAGTAAATGTCAAGTACACATACAGGACCACACACAGCTTATTAAAAAGCTGTCACTAGGAGAGAGGAAGCTAACAGGATGTACCAGACTTGATGAGGATTTATTACCCACTGCCATCTTTACTAAATGGCATTCTTACACTCTCGGAGTCTTAAAATAAATCACCCTGCCGATGTGTGTGTGTGTGTTTGTGTCCGGGTGTGTGCGTGCATGTGTGTTATTGGGTCACTTTTGAAAAGTTGCTTTGTTTGGCATAGTTTTTGACAAGGTAAGGAATTGCAAAGGGCACAAAGAGTAAATGATGGAGAGTAAATATGGGTAGCGTGGGTTGTCCTTATAACAAACTGTTTGATGGCTGTCAATATTGGCGCACACAGTCAGTTCATGCAATCAACGACGCCACAGGAGAGAGGGGTACCCTGAATAATTTAGGGGGTAGAACAAGGACCCTGTGGTTTGGGTATTTATTGTTTAAGAGCTTTGGGTTGTTGTCATGGGGCCCATTTCAAGCACTCTGCAGGCAATTAAGACGAGCTCCGTCTTTGACACACGCCCATTAGCTCTTATAACAGTTCATAAAATAAGCTGTCCCAAAGTGTGAATAACATCCTGGTACGACAAAAGGTGAGGTCTCACCCTATTTCACGATGAAGTCATTTGACATTGGAGTAGCAGAAGTGGAAAGAATAAAACTCAAATAAAAAGAGCTAAAACATGCTGCAACAACAGTTGCCACCAGCATTCTCTGAGATTTAGTTCAGGTTGATACCTCATCTCTTGGGGCCAAACCTTCACCTGTATTGTACTGTATGGCAAGCTTCACGGGAAAATGTTAACAAATAAAGCATAATAAGGACCTGACAACGCTTTGTACAGTGTAGAAACTGTGTTATATCAGAAATACAGCTGCTCTGCTGCAACCCTTCTCTTCCCGTTCTGTTCAAGAGGTGTATGTTTTAATCACAGTTACTGTATTGTTTCAGAACTTAAAAGGAGAACTGGGTCAAGTATCTAGCATACCACATTCTATGTGGCCACTCTCACTTTCAATCTGTGTAACAAACAATTCTCTGTTAATTCTCCGCTTAAACCTTTGTTTAATTGTAATTTTAGTTCCCCATTGCGGGATGAAAAGTCTTGGTTTGCTGTCTGAGGGTTGGACACATTTTAATGAGGACTCTGCTGTGTTACAGGTCTAGTGTGTAGGATTTTGGCTGCTTCTAGCTGTGATATTGTATGTTGCAACCAACTAAAAACGTATCCTGTGTGCCAAGCGTGTAGGAGAACTCCTGTGGCTGATGCAAAAATATGGCTATATATACCATCTTAGGTGTTTTATAACACTTATGGTCTCAGTCCATGGTGCTGATCAAAGGCTAGTTTGAACAATGGGAGTAGTATGGCGACACAGAAATTGTCTGATTTGCTATTGTCTGGAGTTATGGTTTGTGCACGTACAAGCGTCGCATAATTATGGGATGAGGGCCGAGGACAAAACATTTGCACCAGGGTCAATCATAAGCCTGATAAGCTGCTGTGTATACTCATTCTTAGGTAACAAAAACACAACAACTCTTATTTCCAGGTGATTATACACTAAAGAAAACCAACTTATTGATATTATATTCCATTTCTGACAATAGGTCTCTAAATGCTTCACACTGGACTTTTACTCTATGCAACAGCTTTCAAAAGGTGTGATGCACATAAGAATAAAAAAAGAACAAATAATGTTTTAAAGGTTTCTACAACAATCTAGGATATATGAACACTTCTCTGGGCAGATAATATGGCCAGATAACTTTGAGCACCAATCATCATTGATGTAAACAATTTTTGGTTTGGTTTTTGATCATGGTTTGGTTCCACACCATACAACATTGCACACACACTTTCCACTCATGCACTCACCTACACTGCTGAAATTACTGACTCCACACACCACTGTTAGAGTAAGTTTTCCTTATATTTTGCCATTGAGTTAATAAGTAATTTGTTAAACTACTTGACTGTGTGCATCTCACTCTTTTGTCATGGTCGTGCGGCCCGGTTTGTGACAACAGTCACCGTTCTCCCATTGCTGCATTAGCCTGAGTCTTATCTCTTCTTCAGACATTAAGCGAAATCCTTAGGTCAGAGCTGGGTAAGCTTTGTTCCATCTCATCTCTCCTCCCTCTCCTTCCTCTCCTCCTGGGGCGGTTGAAAGCACTTTTGGTGGCATTTGTTCCAACCAGTCTGGCTGGTGGTCAGAAATATGCTGTGGGTGGTGATGGTCTCAAGGTCCACTGCAGCAAATCCAATCACTATGTGTCCTTTTCCAATGTTGATGATTTTATGGTTATGTTGAAGGAACTCGAAGCACTTAGTTGAGGTTAAGGAAATACTTAAATGTTAAAATGTCCCTTCTCAGGCTTCAAGTCACCTTTGACTTGTTCAATATTAAAGCACTATTATTACATACACCTTAAATAGTTTTAAGACCGCTGCGTGAGAAAAAGCAGCTCACAATTACAAAAATAGAAAAAAGTATAAATATATAAAGTAAATAAAACTCCTCAAAGTCCTCTGCTTTGTATGCCCAATAAACAGACCTTTTCCCTATATATTCTGTTCAGTTCAAGAATGTTGCAATTCCTGGATAAAAAAAAACTGCTATAGAACATATTGCTCATTTGCTCCAAACATAACATATTTGGTAAAGTAAAAAACTAAAATATAAATCACTTTGAAGGAGACAATTATAAATGCGGTGTCTTCATAAAAGTTAAACGCATGAAGGAAAACAGGAAAAGGCAATTAGACTGACAACTCTATAAGAGTAGCCCTTATACTTTTCTCTTCTGTTAATAAATGTGCTCCACTGAGGGGAGGGGTTAAAAAGGAGAAAGAGAGACAGTTCCAAAGCATGAAAATCAATAATCCTTTAACCCAGAAGTGTCAGACCGTGCAGCTGGGCCGATTGGACAAAGCATGCAGAGACAAAGGTTGTGTTTGAAATAGCATGCTAACGTACAGTATACCACATACTAAATCTGTCATTACCAGCTGACTGTTTACAGCCAAGTACCTCAATCTCTGTATCACATGACTGATATCCATCACTATGTTATCGATCCGAGCTACCATTAAATGAAAATGATTTATCACAAATGACCCCCTTAATTTGTTCTATTCGAATATTATTATAAGGCAAATTAAAAGTATGAAAAATTCTTAGTGTCAAACATGTTTTCTACATTTTGTTCAAGAGTTCAATATTTCCATGAACGGACAGCCTGAAGAGCCTCAATGCATTTTGTTAAATCCACATACTATGCATTTGAAAAGCACTACTTACTGAATTTTACATGATATTAAATGAGAATAGTACATTGGATGAATCACAGCAAAAGAAATGTAATCATATTCAAGACAACATTTCTCTATTTTAAAACTGGTAAAGAGAAAATTCTGACTTTCCAGAGACATAAGTAGGTAAACACAGTATGTCATCCTCTGTCTAACGCCTACTGATACATTAAAGTTATCTTTTGCATATATACAAACACATTTTCAGTTGTAAGTGTTAAAATTATGACTTTTTTTATCTGTTTTATTGGAGGATGGCAGGGATTTTGCACATTCAATAACATTAAATTGAAGTAGCTTGCAGGTCAGCTGTTTTAAAGGATTCTTGGAATTCAATCTGCTGAACAAACTGGGAGCAGTCTTCATTTGGAGTAGAAATGAGTGGGGCACCAGTGGGAAAACGCAATATTGTCTGCTCTTCCCTCACTGGACAAGGTCAATTAGAGAAGGACATGGATTGGCAATCAAACCTGACACCAAAGATTGACTATAGTGATTATAACCATGCAGATGGGGGGCTTTAAAGGTTATTAATAATGATTTATGGAATTAATTAAAGGAGTAAGATAGGATTCCGTGCCTTAAATACATTATATAAGTCCGGCTGAGGGAACATTTACCACTTGCGGGAACTCCAGTTATCAATGCAATATGTTCTATGACTGGATGGTTTGTCATTTGGGCTGTGGTGGAGTTATGATTATGATTACAGAGAGTGAAGATGGATCAGCTGAAGGGACGCAACATAAATATCAGATATGAGATTCCATGGATTGATTCTGAGTACATTTGTCCCAGCGTTGTGCATAAATCATAAATGACACAAACATTGTCTTTTAATAAAGACATGGTTTATTATTGGTCTGCCTTTGACATCAAAATGTATTTTGTCTCAATCCTCTCTGAGGTGTTTCTGCGCTTCGCTTCATTGGGATTATTAGTGAGTCTCACTGTGTTTTCAGTACTGTGGTGTCTTTTCATGATGAATTTGAGTTTCTCTTAGTGACTATGTTTTCTTTGCCTGATTAGCTTCTCCAACTACTTAGCTCTTCTGCTATTTTTTTCGATGCAATGGTAATTTAAACCTGGCCACTTGGAGGCACAGGGAACAAGCTGTGACCACAACACAGAAACAAGATCTCCTCTTCCTGGGAATTCTGGCAAAATATTATCACCTTAACGTTTCTTTATGGCCAATATGTTAGCAGTTGCCCATGTGCACATCTAGTTAACAACTTTGAACATCATAGCAGTAGTATTAGTGTGGTGGGGAATGCTCCTCCCCCAACCAATTCCCTAATCAAGGCCAGTCAATAAAAGGCTCCTGTCCTGTCTCAGTGGTGGCTCGTAGTGGTTTTCAGGTTACAGGTATGTATTTCAAGGGTATCGGTTATCATGCCAAAGTTTGAGATGCAGCCACCTATTTTAACACTGGACTGACTTGTTGGATGAAAATTGTTTTAGAAAACTCCATCCTTGTCCTGCTCTTGAGTGATTACACATGTAAATACCCCATATATGAGGTGGTAAGGTGGTTGATTTGCATTATCTTGCAGCATGGCGAGCCCTGTTAATCCTTGTTTTTCATTTGTAGGTTCACCTGCTGCTGTTTTGCATGGTTTGTTTTTGTTGTTTCTTTGTCTGTTTTGCCTGTTTAACATGATGTTGTGATAAATGTATATGGTTCAACCAACTGGGTTTGTTTGTTTGTTTGTTTGTTTTATTTGTCTTGATTCTGTTTGGTATTAGTTCCCTTTTTCTTTAGGTCAAGTTGAGTGCCATTGTTGGGAGGCTAGGCACCCATGGTAACGTCCCTACACTGCATGCATGTGTAAACACTGGGATAAGAGTGCAGACTGTACCATTCAGTTGAGTATTGCTGTGTTGCACCTGAGGTGAGTTACTGGTAGCACCCCTGGGCATGCATCAGTTTAGTCTGGGGCGGCTGTGGCGTAGTGGAGAGCAAGGTAGTTCTCCAATCAGAGGGTCGGTGGTTCGATACCCGGCTTCGGCAGTCGATGTGTCCTTGGGCAAGACACTTAACCCCAAGTTGCTCCCGAAGGCTTGCCATCGGTGTGGACTGGATGTTGCATGAATGTTAGTTAGAGTCTGATGGTGGCACCTTGCATGGTAGCCTGTCATCAGTGTGTGAATGGGTGAATGATATGTAATATACTACTGACTGTAAGTCGCTTTGGATAAAAGCGTCTGCTAAATGACTGTAATGTAATGTAATGATTCTGTTTGGTATTAGTTCCCTTTTTCTTTAGGTCAAGTTGAGTGCCATTGTTGGGAGGCTAGGCACCCATGGTAACGTCCCTACACTGCATGCATGTGTAAACACTGGGATAAGAGTGTAGACTGTACCATTCAGTTGAGTATTGCTGTGTTGCACCTGAGGTGAGTTACTGGTAGCACCCCTGGGCATGCATCAGTTTAGTCTGCCTCTCCACCAGTGGCGCCCACCAAAGTTTAGTTTATGTTGGATAGGACATTTTAGAATGTTAGCTTGTGATCTAGTCTTGGAGTTTTTAACAAGGCCTTTTTAGATTAAAATGTAATCAAGAATAATTTAAAATCCCTTATTGGTTCCAGTCATTTGTCCAATAATATTATTTTCTCCCTTGCAGCTCCCTTCCCTGCAAATTTGATAATATCTTTTGTGATTCCTTAATAAAACCTTTGGTTAATTATACACATACGTCTCTGTCTGATATCGATAATGAATCTGTGTACCTTAATAATTCTCAAAACAATATCTTAAGGTTCTTGAATTTATATTTCCTGGGGTGTAATGCCCCAGGTGGCGTTGTTTTGTTTTCTCAATTCTCACCTAAAGCCCACATTAGCATTGAATTAGAGAATTTTTTTCCGACCACCTGGCAAATGGAAGTCCAACATTTACTCTCCTTTGGCTTCATTTTGGCCTTCCACCTTAATACTAAAAGCTCCACTATGTTCATGAGCTAGTCGCTTACTTTGTCTGATGGGATAAAACACTGGGGATTTAAAGGAAGCACTACATTCTTCATCCTGACTTCATCTGTCTCCATTGCATCATTGGGAAACATCTATAGCCCACAGAGAAGAACAACATTATGTGATTATGCTTTGCGGTCTGCAGTATGTTACCTATGCTGTAGGCTGTTCCTGTTGCCTATCACTATGTCACAGGGACAGATGTCTGGAAACTAAAGGCAATGTATGTCTGAACATTAAGAGCCAGTGGTGACCCTCTAACCTCATGGCTGGTCATTTCCTCCACAGTGGAAAAAACTCTGTCAATATTGATTTTTATGGTTCTTTTGGGGAAAAAAGCTTCATAAGATGTAGCCCTAAAGGTGATAAATATATAAACATTGAATAAAAGAAGGGTTTTCCATACGCGGGATGGATATATTTTACCCGAATGGACTCAAAACAACAAAAAAAGATGTGGACAACAAATATTTTATGTATAACAAATTGTTTTGGTTTCCAACTAATGAAGAAAGATGTGTTTTGGTATACTGAGAAATCATTGCCCACTTCTTTCCTGATAATACATCAATGCTCACGTCGATGGGAGTAGCAACACAGATATTTATTTATTTTACAATGTAGTATGTCATTACATTAAAGGTGCAATGTGTAAGTATGTATTTTAAAAGATTCCAAATGAACACCATTGATAGAATGTGATTAGGTCTATGTGCTGCAGAGATATCTACTGAGATACCATTCTAACCAGCTAGCCCGACGGCACTCCTGAAGGTAATAGATAGCAGTGCTACTTTGACTCGCTCTCAGAGTTTCAACAATTTGGGATTTTTCTGTTTGCTTGCCTGTGTTAGTTACTTCATTTTTTATTTTTTTTTACAACCAGTGACTGTAAATTTAGATGGTATTGACGCATTATCGAGTTAAAATGCTGCCCCCTACTTCTTTGCAGCATGTGGCCAGATCTTAACCATTGCACCTTTTTTAAAGGAAAGTGCAACCTAGAAAATGTAGGTTTTTTGGGGGTTTTTTTGCCCAGTGGCCATTTCAGACTGCGAGACGGCTCATCTAGCTTGTTAATCATTCCCCATACACTGTCAAAAACTGACGTGATCGTTTGATGCATTACTGTGAAATGCTCCAGTAATTATTCTTTTAACAAGGCAGGCAAGCGAAGCAAGGCCGCCCTCCCTCCCATGTCTCAGTCATTTATTTCTTCATTTTCTCATAATTTAGGAACAATCTCAGTCGTACTGGAGCATGGAGGAATTGTGACCAAGGGAGAGTGCGCTTTAGCTAATCTAAGATGTCTAATCAGTGTCTTAGCATACTGAGCTACACTGTTCTAGTACCTGTGATTGTTGTTTTCAAGGTAAAGGTAGTCAGGGAAGCTTGACTTAGCACAAATATAATTTTTTTCAGTGCTGAACTCTTCTATTATTCAACCATACACCCACATGTCCAATCGGCAGTCAAAAAAGTGACTCCTATTTTGCTCTACTGGCAAAGTCGTAGGTTAAAGGGCCTTGCTTAAAGGCAACTGATTGGTAGTTTATTTTTGACAAAGGTCAGAGAGTGACTCATTTACTTCCTACGCAGAGGTTTTTCCCTGCCAATCTTGGGATTTGTACCAGATGACCTCCAGGTTGCATGCTTGCTTTTACCTCTGCAGTAAATCTTTTCTGCAGCTGCAGCTCTCGTTTCATTGACAGAGTGTAAGTATAGGTCAAAACATAAAATTAACATGAGACTGATATGTGCAATGTGTCATATTTGATTGCCAGATTTCAGTACGATCTTACTGCCTTAACCATCTAATTTCTTTAAACATTTATATGTCACATCTGTACAGATTTTGATTTATTTTTGGGTCAGGATGGATATAGCACTCACAAAGAAGTCCCATCATTTCTTGCGGAGAGGATGTGTCATGGCCTCTACCTCTGCTTAGCCTGCAGCCACTCCCCCTTTCCCTGTGTGTGTTGGTGTTTGTTTGATTGCAGTGGAGACAGGTGTACAGGAGCCAGGCCACCAGCTGTCCTCCATCTCAATCAGCCTGCCCTTAAAAGCCCGGTCCGGACTCCTCCACACCGCCAGATCGTAGACTCTGTTAATCAGTTAGTGTCGCTCTAGCTCTCCAGTCTATTTGGCATATTATCGGTTACCCTGTTGCTTAATTCCTGTTTTCCTGTTCCCTCAGCTTTCCCCTGCCTGAACCTGCCTTTGTCTCCAGCCCTGTTCCCTGCTCGTCTCCA
Organism: Anoplopoma fimbria; assembly: GCF_027596085.1. NCBI lineage: Eukaryota > Metazoa > Chordata > Actinopteri > Perciformes > Anoplopomatidae > Anoplopoma > Anoplopoma fimbria. The sequence continues at coordinate 31,877,049 of NC_072450.1, forward strand.
GCTCCAGTCCTGGGTCCCTGGCTTCGCCCCACCTGATCCCCTCGTCCTTCCTGCAACGCATGCCCTGTTAAGAACATCCATCCATCCATCTTCCGTAACCGCTTATCCAGTTAAGGGTCGCGGGGGTGCTGGAGCCGATCCCAGCTGTCAATGGGCGAAGGCAGGGTACACCCTGGACAGGTCTCCAGCCTATCACAGGGCAGACATATAGAGACAAACAACCACTCAACGCGCACATTCACACCTATGGGCAATTTCAGAGTCATCAATTAACCTAAGCTGCATGTCTTTGGACTGTGGGAGGAAGCCGGAGAACCCGGAGAGAACCCACGCTGACACAGGGAGAACATGCAAACTCCACACAGAAGGTTGTCCAGCCTGGGAATTGAACCCGGGCCCCTCTTGCTGTGAGGGGACAGTGCTAACCACTACACCACCGTGCAGCCCTGTTAAGAACAATAACTCCCTTACCCCTACTCTCTGCCTCCCCGTCTCTCTGTGCTGCATTCAGGCCCACCAGTCTCGTCATAACAGAATGTTAGGTGACACTCGGTCAGAGCACTCCCAGGGCTTGGATGGACATGCCACTCTCCTGGTTACATTACATTACATTACAGTCATTTAGCAGACGCTTTTATCCAAAGCGACTTACAGTCAGTAGTATATTACATATCATTCACCCATTCACACACTGATGACAGGCTACCATGCAAGGTGCCACCATCAGACTCTAACTAACATTCATGCAACATCCAGTCCACACCGATGGCAAGCCTTCGGGAGCAACTTGGGGTTAAGTGTCTTGCCCAAGGACACATCGACTGCCGAAGCCAGGTATTGAACCACCAACCCTCTGATTGGAGAACTACCTTGCTCTCCACTACGCCACAGCCGCCCCCTGCAAGTGGTTAAATCACCACTACAAAAGATGAGCAGCTGTTTCTGGTTCCTTGATTTAAAAAAAAGTCCGTAGTACAAAAACCCAAGGGTGTACTTCAATAAAACACATCCAATCACCAAGGTCGAAATGCTGTTGAATATGCAGCTAATGGAAAGCAGGACCTAAATACCTGTTTTTAACTTTTTTTGTTTTGTTATTAAAGTTCAAAGTATGTGTACAGGTATGAATAGTTGTGACTGGTGATTGTGTTTTGTTGAAATGCCTGAATATCCAGTGGTTGTGCTGCAAACCAATTTGCCTATGGGGACAAACGCAGTATCTATCTGTCTGTCGGTCTGTATAGAGTTTCTACCAGAGACCAAAAATGAAGTCTTATAAAATGATATTATTTGGATATGTCAAATTTTATTTATTTATTTAAGCTCAGAACATATAAAAAGAAGAACATTGGATTGAAACATCTGACTGTGGAGATTAGACTTTACTAAGCACGCAAGGGAGAAAAAAAAAATGACTTGAAGCGTGAGGTGGCTGTGATGATGCACTCGTGCGTATATCTCGGATTCAGTGTGGATTAATACAGTTAAAATAAGGAGGAAGTGCATCGGTTTCATGACACAATAAATTTTTTGTGAGGATGAGTTCGGCAGCTGTGAAGCACTATTGTGATGCTGCGTGAAGGGAGGGGGACGCGCTTCAAATCAAAATTGAACTGGACTTTTATCAGCTCCACAATGACACGGTGAAGCCTTGACCAATCTATATATAGCACAACTAGAAAAAACCAGCGGCATCTTGCCGTAAAATTTAGCTGTCGGTTTCGTTGCTTTTGTTGCTCGTAGACTGAACATCTGCAGCAATCGTAGTATTTTCAATCAGTTTGGTGTCCGCCATACCAAACTGACTGCTGTGACGTGAGCCTATATTATCATTACCCAGGAGAATTTTGAGTTTATGAGTTTAAAAAAACATTGACGAGATCATTGCACCTCATTAAAAGAAAACTTTTGGTTTGGAATATACAATAAGGGAACATAACTTTTGGAGCCTCCAGGGGAGAGTCAGTGAGAGAGAAAGAGAGGGCGAGAGGGACAGGTATAAGTGAAAGTAGAGGAGGTGAGCCAATCGAGAAACACTTCCTACATGGTTCAGGAGACTAATTATACAAGAAGGCCAAGCTAAGTCGACCACTTCAGAGAGTCTGCAGGCTACACAGGGACCAAGCGACATGGATACCCCATTCAGAGGAGGGAAACAGCTTCTCATGCATGCCTTATTACCCTAAAGACCCGCGTCTGTGGCAGATAAGTCACCTACTCCTTCTAGCCATGCTCCTCTGCGGACACAGATCCTGTAATGATACATTTCACTTCTGGCGATTTCCAGTTTGATGGGTAGAAATGTGAAAACAAAAAAAAGGAAAAGTGTGCAGTATGGGACATCATCTCTGACCCCCATCAAAGAGTTCTCACTTCACATCTCGTGGTAAGGCGAAGCAGTGCCAACCCCTCATTTTCCTGCTGTCCATCTCTAATGGGATTTGGGTTTTATATTAAGTCCACCTTCCCCTTCCCTCCCTCCCTTTGTCCTGACACTGTGGTGTGAGTGATTTGCATTTTAAAAGTGGCTAAATCCACAGAGCAGGCTTCAAATAGGATTGTGTGCGCCTTTCACTGTTAAACAGGGCCTTCCAGGTAAGCCTGTCCTGTAAAATGACAGAAGAGGTGAGGGGTGCGGTTATGTAAGCCAGCGCTTACACGCACACTCGCTCACAAGAGGAAGCTCTCTTAGATCGTCTTGTACAAGTCAGTAAGGCTGATTTTTTCTCTCTCAGAATTACTGCTGGCCAGTCTACAACCAAAGGCACCAGCTGAATGTCACTGGGGGTCTTCCATGAACACGAACAGTCAATGCGCTGTGTTTTTGCACACCGCTTTCATTATTTACAATAATGAAGTTGGGGGAATGAGATTCTGTTAAATAAATGATTCAAAGGTCAGGTGCATGGTAGCATCAGTTACATGAAGCATTAAACTGCTATCAGCTTTACAGTCTATCATATGAGCTTCTGAAGCTATGTTTAAAGTGCATGATAGCACCACAGGATATTACAGCATGGTTAAAAGTGAAATAAATGTAGCAGATATTAATGCGTTTAGCACATGTGACACAGTTATAAAACATGACTATAAGTCTACATGTCAATACTCACATGCTGATGATTAACAGGTTACTTTAACCATGTTCACCATCTCACTTTAGTGTGTCAGTATGGTAACATTTGCTAATAAGCATTGAAAACAAACTACAGCTGAGGCTGATGGGAGTATCATTCGTTTTGCAGATATTTGGTCATTAATCAAAGTATTTAACAAATAAAAATTGTGACTCTCAAGATGAATAGTCATCTAAAAAGTGATTACAGTTCAAACCATCCAGCTGTTGCTGAGACATCTCACTGTGAATCAAGACTGCAAGCCTCATGGTGGCCCTAGAGGAAAAGTCAGGGGATCACTTAAGTCATTAGGAGTCATCCTCTGGGATTTTGTCTGTACAAAATGGTGTGCCAATCCATCTCGTAGATGTTGAGATTTTTAATGGAATATGTGAACATTTTGACCTGAAGGTGGAACTAGAGGAAAAGTCAGAAGATCGCCAAAGTCAATAGGTGTCAACCTCTGGGGACCGTGAATGTCGCTACAAAATTGTATCCAGTAATTGTTATATATTAAAAATGTAAGTTTTGGATCAAAATCTGAAAGGCTCAGTTCTATTCCATTTTTCTCAACCCAGTGTAATAAAGCATTAATTCACAGTGCGACCAAGATGAAATGCCTGTCCCTAATTTATTGGCATGCATCTGTCAGCGTGTGGTCTTTGTCATGCACTCAATCTCAATCTGGCTGACATGTTCAGTGTCATAGCTAATTACATAAGTAATACATTGGTCCATTAGTAGCTGCCTCAACAACCCTAGACTAATTTCTACCATAACTACTTCGGACATTTGCATGAACAAAGCCATGTCAAGAATGTTGTCCACATTTTTAGGAAATTTTACTTTTTCTGAGCCATTCACTAAAGATTCACAACTGTATTATAATCTGGTAAAGTAATATTGGCATAGGAAGTCTATGGGAGATCCCTGTGCTTCCCTCTGCTCCGATGGTTTAGGATTTTTGTTGGTGGTGAGGTGACAAGTAGTGACAGGTAGAACAAAATAGTACCAAAGATGTTGATACTTTTTGTGCGGAAGCATTTGTAATAGGAGCTGTATTGATACTAGCTAATTCTTAACACACACACTTTTTGGGGTTTTCTCACAGGTTTACAGAAAATGTTTGATTGTAACCCAAAGTTATAACCAAATAATGTGTTGACCGTCCCCTGACCATATCCCTCACAGCCCACAATGTTTTTGCAGATCAGTATCCCTAATAAGGACATTCATAATTGTAAAATGTGCATCTGATGATTAACGTCTAAAAACCAAGAAGTGTGCCCTTTATGTATCATAGCATGTCAAGCTCCTCTCTTGTGGAACGAGCTTCCAGCTTCAGTCTGGGGGCCAGACACACTCACCACATGTAGGGGTAGGCTTAAGACTTTATTCTTTGACATTGCTTATAGTTAGGGCTGGCTCAGGTTTGTCTTGGACCAGCCCCTAGATATGCTGCTGTAGACCTTATTATTAGTCACATTACAATTACTATAACTCTCTTTACTCCTACTCCATTTATTATCTTTCTATTATATCAACTGCTGCTGTTATTATTATTAGTATGTTTTTATATTATTATTTTCACTATTATGTCTGCTACTACTGCAATTACTACTCTCATTGTATATATATATCACATGAATTGACTATGAAGTTATTTTTTAATGTTGTTCTGTGCACATGACATCTGTTGCACTGCTGCCCATCCAGAGAGAGGGATCACTCCTCAGTTGCTCTCCCTGAGGTTTCTTCCTCCATGTGTCCCCATTTAAGTGTTGTTTTTTTTAATCCGTTTATCCTTATCCTTAATGGGAGGGTCCTGGGACAGAGGATGTCATTTGCTGTACAGATTGTAAAGCCCCTGATTTTGTGACATAGGGCTATAGAGATTAAATTGAATTGGAAAAAAAAAACCAGACACATCTCAACTCCAGGTTCACTTTTCTGGCAAGTAGCTTGACAAGAGACTGAATGACTACCAAAAACAGACATCAAGGGAAAAAAATATCATCCACTATAATATTTATGGAGATGCTAAGAGCAGAATTCACAGCAAACATTCTAAGGCTAATCAGGAGAAGAAGTGCATAGTAAGATACTTAAGGTGTCAGCCAACTTCTATATTGTACTCCAAATTACTACTATTACTAAATATCTTCCCTTCAATAGAGGTGCTTTCAAAGACCTTTACAATGAAAAGTTTGGTATTGTAACTAGTGTCAATGATACCTACCTATATTCAGTATGAAATTAAACTAAAAGTTAACCTCCAAGGATTTTTTTGAGTTACCAATTCCGCTATATATCTCAAAGGATTCAACTGCTTGCTCCCCGTCAAAAATAAAATTAAGGCTCAAAATAAATTTTGTTTATAAAATAAACATTCATATTTTTGTAGTTGTTTATTTAGACAGAAAATATCACTCAAACTGCAATTTCAAATACCAACTCAGCGGCAGAATTCTACAATTGGAAATGTAATTAATTAAACATCTGTTTTTTTTGTTACAATTAAATAGAAATATATTTCATTTTTTTATGTAAACAAGAAAATAACAACATTAACAACCCATGTTTACCTGTCTTTAATCTAGACGTTACATCTCTAAAAACTGTAAATAAGCATGCAGTATATAACCCTCTTCAACCAGCACAGACACAGAATAAAGCTAAAATATAGACTGGACCTACTTACGCAAGCTCTGAAGTACATGTACACTAGTCATTTATTGAGCAAAAGAAATTCATTCTATCCGAACAGTCCCTCATTGAAAACAGCTTCCCCGTCTTCGACATCGTCCCACAGTACATCCCATGTGCAGGGCAGGCTGTCAGTTGCTCTGACAGAGGCGTCCCGTTCACCCACAGCCACTCTCCTGCCAGGAAACGTAGACCTATCCACACCTCTGGCGTCTGGGCATCCAGGATTGCTTTTCCGGCTTCCGAGTTTTTCCCTCCAAAGTCCATGTGCGGGAGATCAAAGCGATGATTTAAGGATGTGGTGCTTGAATTGGGGTCTGGCTCAAGAGTCCTGCAGTGCTCCAGAGCCTCCTCCCATGTCTTGTTCTCTTTCACCAAGATTGGATTATCATAACATAGAAATGCATTTTGGCGATCACAAGGGATATCATGCCAATATCTCCTTCCCAAACCAACACAATTCTCTTCTTCTAAAGGATCACTAGGTTGAGTTTTGTGCCAGTTTGTAAAGTTGCTTTTCTCTCCATCAGACCAGTTCCAGGTATTTAGATCATCTTTATCTCGTTGGAGACCAATCCAACAGAGTGCATCGAATTGGCATGGATGCTGTAGTGCATCAAATTCGTCACTATTTCGAAAAGTGGCCAGGTCAGTATGGTGCTCCCTGCAGTAGTTTTGGGCCAAAGACCAGGTCATTGGGCTCGTCACATGAACAAACCTTCTGCGTTGGTAAGAGGCCTGCTCGAACAGAGGGAGGTTGAAGATGAAGATGACGATGAAGAGATTGTTGGTTCTGCTCTTCATCAACATGATTCCACAAATCTGACTTGACTTTGCTCTATGAAACTGTACTTTCAGCGTCAAGATCTCGACACTGTATTCCGTTTAACATCGCTGCTTAAATAACTTTTTTTCTATGTGGGTTGGGCCAGCTCAGTAGGACACATTGAGTAAACCACAAGTTTCCCAATGTAAGGAGCTGGGACCCATCGTCACTCCTCTGACGTCTAACTGACCAATTATATCGTCCACATTAACATGTGTGGGATCACATCAGAACACAAACAACACACAGGCTCACCCAGTGAAGGAAGCTTTTAACTTGAGCTTTTAATGCCGAATGACCCCTGTGACGTTGCAATGAATGATGTTAGATTATTATTGCTGGTTCATTAACATGTCAGCAGAATTATAACGTTATAGTTTGTGAAGATGGAGATAACTCATTTAATTATATACTTATTATTTTATTTTAAAAAAGGGCACATAAATTAACTTTTCATATATATACAATTTTTCATCCGTAGTGGCTTATCATCTGAGGTCCGATGTTACAAGTCACAGATGGTGATTGTTTAAGACACTGTCAACCAACCATCGCATATTTCAGATATTTGTATGTAAATAATAACTATAGCAGTCAATTAAATAATAAAAAGGTAAAATAATCTTGAAGTATATGTGGCACAAAATGTCAGTTGCTCTATACTTAAGAAAATGATCTGACCCATGTTCCCCAATGCTCACAACATTGTTTTGTGCAATTTGTTTAGGTAAATCAGAGAGCCACGCAAAGCATCTCTTCCTTGCAGTCAAATAGGTCTCACATGTAAACTGCAATTCAATGTCATGACAAGGTCAAACAGGGCAGTGAAGAGAACGAACCTGCTTTTGCTTGGATCAACGTGTTGGGTGTTTGCAGCTAAAGTCCTATAACTAGTCATTTTTTATATTAAAAAAACAAATAATGCACATATCACAGATACATGATTTACACGTTGCTTATGTGTTTTCTTAGCATACAACTATAGCACTACAAAGTAGGGACGGGCATGATTGGTCTACTCGTTTCACTCATTTGACAAAATACCAGTATTGCATTGGTGTAACATAACATATTTGATTGACATACCTTTTCAAACAAACACAATTTGTCAGTGTGAACAAGAACATGCTGCTGTCTCAATGGCCGACTGTGACACATTGTCTGCCAGCTATTGTACATTGGTATCTGGTTGTCTTAATATGATCTCTTAGATCTTTTGTGATCATCATTTCCTCCATGCTTGCAAACGCAGCATTTTTCTACTGGGTACTTTACAAAGGAAGAAGTAATGCCTGATTAATACTTCTCCAGAAAAGCTTGAACAGAGCTTAGATCGCTTACAAGCCGAGAAGACTGATTACCTAATGCAAGGGGGTTCAGGTTTTTCAGCCCAACCTAAAACCACAAGAGGTCCTAAAATCTTTAAACAATCAGAATACGATATCTTCTAGCAAGTCCTGATTGCATCATTCTACCTTCACAACCTTCACAGTTTATAACAAAGAGTAAGATAACACAAATTAATATTCTTCTGAAAGGTACATTTTAATTGATAATGTGTTAGTAGTATACACTTGTTTTCAGAGGTCTATGCTTTAAAGCATAACGTCTATAAAAAGCAGTTAACATAAAAGTGAGATAATGAATAGAGAATGAAAGTGTCCCCTGCTGAATGGGGCATCTGTTTGGATGGAGAGGGGGGCAGATCAAAGTTGAGGTTCAGAAGCACAGATTCATTGTAGAGTGACTCTTTGAGATCCATGAATGTCGTCCTCTCCTCTTCACCCCAGCTCAGGTTGGTTTTATTAATAACCATTAGACAAAAGGGCAGCATTTTATTATTTTTTTTCAAAAAGCAATAGCAGCCCAACAGGGCCCAAAACACCCCTAACTTTCAACTGGTTTTATATGCCACTCTCTTGTTGCCTCCATTTCGTCCCGTTGTCTGAAAACCCTACCTCTCATGATCCAAATGCTGAGAGAACTTTCCTGGATTTATAGTGAATCCTGACAGTTTGATCTTATGCAAGATGTCCTCCATGTGAATGAGTGCTCTTGCCATGAGTTTCTGAAGATGACAGCGTCTCCCAGGTAAGCTTCGGAAATTGATTCTGCGCCTGTCAAGGTTGGAGAAACCTGGTCTCTCTTGAGACAAGTATGGATGTCTAAGGATGGCCGACTGTGACACACAGTAAGGATGGTGCTTCTGAACCTCAACTTTGATCTGCCCTTCTCCATCCAAACAGATGCCCCATTCTGCAGGGGACACTTTCGTTTTTTTTTATTCATTTTTCACACTCTTTTCATGCACTTTTCATGCTCGTATACTACGAGTTTAACAGACTATCAATTAAAATCGACCTTTTAGGGGAATGTACATTTGTTTGATCTTACTTTGTTATAAACTGTGAAGGTTGTGAAGGTAGTGGGACACAATTAGACTTGCTAGCATATTTCTTCTTCGGTTTAAGATTTTAGGAGTTGTGGTTGTTCTAGGTGGGGCTTAAAAGCCTGAACCCACTTGATTATTGTGATCAGAATGACTTGTTTGACCAGAGTTTAGGCTCTGCACAAGCTTTTCCACAGAAGTATAAATGAGGCATTACCTTGCTGCTACATAAAGTACCCAGTTAAAATGCTGCAATCTGCAAACACGGCAAGCCTACATTTTCAGTCAAGCACGGGGAAATGCAGATCATAAAAGTTTACATGTGAGGCCTATTTGACTGCAAGGAAGAGATGCTTTGCCTAGCTATCTGATTTACCTAAACAAATAGCACAACACAATGCTGTCAACATTAGGAGAACATGGGTCAGATAATTTTCTTAAGTATAAAGCATCTGACTTTTTGTGCCACATACTGTATAATTCAAGATTATTTTACCTTATATTATTTAATTGACTGCTATAGTTATTATTCATAAACAAATATCTGAAATATGCGATGGTTGGTTGACAGTGTCTTAGACAATCACCATCTGTGACTTGTAACATCTGTCCTCAGAGATAAACCACTACAGATGAAAAATGTTATATATATATATGAAAAGTTAATTTATGTGTACTTTTTAAAAATAAAATAATAAATATATAAGTAAATTAGTTATCTCAATTTTCACAAACTATAACGTTAAAATTCTACTGACATGTTAATGAACCAGCAATAATAATCTAACATCATTCATAGCAATGTCACAGGGGGTCATTCTGTCTCAAGTTAAAGCTTCCTTCTGGGTGAGCCTGTGTGTTGTTTGTGTTCTGATGTGATCCCACATGTTAATGTGTGGACAATATAATTGGTCAGTTAGATGTCAGAGGAGTGACGATGGGTCCCAGGCTCCTTACATTGGG